>NW_017306402.1:1330504-1339001 GCF_000935625.1 Nanorana parkeri | reverse complement strand
ACTGTACCTGCCCCCCCCCCCATTGTTTTCAGGGCCCCCACTCCTCTGGAGGGCCTGGGACCATGGCAGAGGATTACAAGATGGAGAGCGGGAGCAGACCAAGCAATGTCAGTTCCCTGATCTGCTTTGTGTTCTCAGTGCTTCCTGCTTCAGAGCCATCAAAACCCGGCTGAAGTGCCAGGTAAACAGACGATTAAGCACGATTGTCTGTATTGGAGGGCAGGGAAGACATGAATCATATAATAGACCCCTGATGTCTTCATAAAGAGAACCTGTCCCCTACAAGTTCTGTCACATAGGGGCTTATTATCCCCTTTGTGATAGCAAAAGTTAAGTGGGGGAAAAAAAGAGAATTAAAAATTAATACAAAATACATTAAAACCAACCCTGCAACCCCCGTTATCTGATTTGAACATGTGTGTGTAAGTATGCATGTAAATGGGGGATCTATCAAAAATGAAGAAAAAAAAGCAGTGCAATGCACCGAAAACAAGGCATCAGCACTGTGCCTGAAATCATACACCAGCAGCTGTGCATTGTAGTGCAGCTACTGGTGTGAATGCATCCTAAATGGCAGACCGCAGTACGGACACTGACTAAGTGAATTTCCTGTCTGGACCTCTGCTCGATGAAAAGTTTATCTCACTGGACCTCCTTCAATTTTAATTCACTGCCCCTACCTTAAACTGAGGAGTCAGAAACAGATAATTTACCTTGGACAATCTCTTTAACTCAGACTCAATTATTTTGGCTATATTATAAATAAATATTAAATCAAGAAAAGTAGAGCACAACAAATATCCCGGTTGAAATTGGTTTGATTCTATGGCATGGCACACCTCTTTTGCTTGACTCATTTCTGAACTCTGCACCTGTCGCCAATCCAAATAAACACAACAAAAGGTCTGATTCACTTTGCTTTAATGTTACATTAAAAATCAATATTTTAGGATTCAAGTAAAACATTATCTGAAGGTGCAAATACAAAAGTTATACTCAGAGCATGTTCTATCGCTTTGTTAAAGTTGTTCTCTTTACAGTATGAGGGAAATAAGGTAAACGCAGGCAGTTGAAAAGTGTTTTCAGGGTAGATAGAAACGGATGGAAGGTAAAGTGCAACAGATCCACAGTGCTTTGTTCATCTGGGAAATAGGAGAACCAATCACATCCGAGTAACAGAACAGCCATGTTGGAGGTGTCAAAAGTCTTAATGCATTAAGTCTTCGGGGTTGGTGGAGGCTTTCTGCGCACACAGTGTTGGTAGAGGTTAAAAAAAAAAAAAAACGCCCGCAGTCTTTATAGAAATCTCAATTCTGCTTCAACACCTTTATATCAGCCCAAGTTCAGTCATAAACAGATATTTCCTTTAAGTGCTTGAATAATACTGCCCCGAATGGTATAGTCTTGACAGAGACACGGAGTACAGAGTTCTGGCCAAAAGTGGCTTTAGGCTCTAAAGACTTAACCTTGCAATAGCAGGATCTTAACAGTCACTGGGACATGCTCAATGGAAAGCATAGAACACTTCATATTGTCAGACCTGCTACACAGTAACCACCCACTGCAAATATTACCAACCGTGGCTGACTAGGGGTTCGTTTTTTTGTGTTTTGAAGATGGAGTGTGTTTAATATTTTTTTTTCTTTTACTATTTTGTGGTTTCTCATTTTTAACACTATCATAAAAAGAAAAGAAAAAAATAAGCCAAACAACTTCCCACCAGCTGTAGAAAATAGGAGGCAGCATCCTAACCAGTGTTGATAATAATCTGTGTAGAAAATGCATACAGAAGGCTTTTGTTCTTGCAGTGTTCAATCAATTGCTGCAGCACCCACTTCTGGGTTGCTGATCCGAGCCTTGGAGATTTACGCCCCTGTTGCGGGCAGCATGGGTTGGATTCTGGGCATCGGATTTCGGCATTTTCTTTGCTGTAAAAAGTGAGAACAGATTATATTTACTTTAGCTAAAAATCAACCCTCTGAAAGGATGAGGTGTGATATGCGAGATACAGATCATAGGAAGCTACTCGGTTTTAGGAGCCACCACCCTGACACTTGTTCCCTGGAATTCATCTAGATGGTAATGAACACTCTTTAGAATTCTGTGTCGCGACTCCAAGTATATGACTTTATAGCATTGAGGCAAGGGGAGGGGGGAGCTGAGGTTACCGGATACTGTGACCACAGTGCAGCTCTGATAAAACCACAGGTTTAACATCACTGAACTCCCTGCTTGTCCACCATGTCTTTCAAACAGATAGGTGTTGGGCAGTTGAGCTGATAAGTGTGCAGAGCCCGGCTTTGAGAAATCAGGTCTGCCTCCCCTTAGCTTGACAGTCGACAGAGCCTAATAGGAAGGGCTTAGAGAGACTAGTTCCCCATGAGGTCCACCTTCCTTGTAATTGACAGTTGGCGCATTCTTTAGTCACTAGTGGACTGTCTAGCAAATATGAAATCTGCCCACTGCCAATCACAAAGGCAGTGGACCTGTCTCTCAGCATCACCCATCAGGCTCCCCCCACTGTCAATGTTGAGCCCTGCATCACTGTATGGACGCTGTCCAATACAAAGCTGACACCCTCCTAGCAACCAGTGACGCTGTGTAGCCAAAAGCATCCTAGCAACCAGCGTCAGGTAGAGGGTGGTGCACACAAGGATGTATACAAATCTCGTGTGTAGCAAATGCTTTATTGAAGCTACTACTCCTACTAAATCACCACAGACCTTAGGGTCACAATGCACTTTACAATCTTATCATACAGTTAACTTTCAATTGACCAAAACTATGTAATATAAAGGGCCTACCTAATCTATTCAATCAATTTGTACCCAACAAAACAAGCCCTTGCTCTACATAGTTGTTTGTAGATCTAAAGGTGATTGTAGTAAATATAAGGCACCCATACTTCGGAAACAGGAACAATTCTTGTTGCCTACAGCAGATATAATTAACTGCTAATCCTCACAGTATCAAAGGGAAAATCTGACTGATTTGAATAACAAGTGTTCTTTCTTTAAAAATATATGCCCGAGCATTTGAAAGTAAAATTAAAGTGTATATAAAGTTAGAAGTAAACATGTATTATGTTGCAGCTTTCCACTGCCAAGATGTGGTGACTGCATTAGTTTTATTTCAGGGCTTTACTTTGTACCCAGTAATCCTGCTAGTAACACACTTCGTGCCCTAGGTCAGCAACGCTCACTCACTGTATTGTATCCATAGGAGATCAAGGTTGTCACCCTAGGACAGGAAGTTTGATAGCCCTACAGAACACCCACCCCCCTCTTATTTCTTTAACACGGGGTGGCTTGTAGTCCACCAAGGAGAACTGGGCAGGTCTGATAACTCTTAGTGCAGCACAAGCAAAGAGCACAGGAAGTCAGAAGCTTGCTGGAGGATCACCAGGTTTTTTGTTTTCTTTTTGCATTTAAATAGATAATGCACTTTCAATGGTATATTATACAGACCCAAAGGGAACAAATAAGAGACATTCAGTGTTATGGTTTACATACACTTAAAAAAAAAAAAACATATATTACATACTAAATGCACATAATTAAATAATCCACAAGCTCTATTATTTCTTAATTCCTGCTATGATTTCTTTGCTCCCCTGAAATGCATAAAATGCATTCTGTGATTTTTAGGGTATTAATACCTACCAATAGCTAAAAACAACTCGTTCACATTCATTGCGGTTTTGGCTGACGTTTCCATGAATAACAAGCCTGTATCTTCGGCATATGCTTGAGCCTCCTAAAAAAAGATGAATATGGTTATCAGATGTCACTTTTTTCTGATTTACATATTCCAATACCTACTTATTCAGTTAGATCCAAGCATTAAAGCCCTACTCCAGACAAAATATGACCCCCCACCTCCGTCTAACCGATACTGCAAGGATTTTTATTTTTCTTACTTGGTGAAACACGTCATACTCACCAAATTCTGCTATTCGGTCCCTCGCTAACCCGTTTTTGTGTGCAGGGCATCACTAACCCAACACAGATGCATCCGAGACTGCTGATCCCCTACAGTCCCCTTGTGCTGTTGTCACTCCTTTTTTTGATCCTGAGAGAAGACGCAGCTGGACAGCCAATAGGAAGTGTCCATGTCACGTAGGCAGCGACATGGACACCCACAGAAGGACCCCGCCAGATGTAAAGAGATGGAGAGAAGACTTGGTACTGAAGTGTCACATGACTACGGCTTCAGGTAAGTAAAAAGAGCATTTAGATTATGTCTCTTTTCACGCCAGCGATCACTTAGAGGGGGGTGGAAGGGGAGTTAGTTTTATCCTGGAGATAGGCTTTAAAGCTAACCAGTAATCCAGTTATAGATTCAGCAAAAAAGGATTACATTTATGTTTACATACAGCTTTAAAAAATGTACCTGAAAAGCAGTACCTAGGGCTGGGATGGAGAGCACCAGCAGTGTAAACCAGTCATGCTCTATTGTACTGCATGGCGCTGTCTGTTAAAACACTATGGGGGTTATTCATAAAGCTGCCGAAAGCACCCGAGTGAATAACCCAAACGCTGTTTGGCTATTCACTTCAGTCTTGCACGGCTGAGTTCAGCCGTACATCGGCTGCCTTTGGTCAGCCCAACATGCTCTGTATGTTTGGCTGAGCCGAAGTGCAGAAGGAGTTCAACTCAGCCGATCCAACATCTTGATCAGCTGAGCCAAAGCTCCGGCAGCTCACTCGCTGACGTTCGCCCCTATTCTTATAGGGGCGAACGGCAGTGAGTGAATAGCCGAATGCTTCGGGTGTCACTACGGCTCAGCCGAGGCGAAGGATATGCATTTGGATCGTCTGAGCCGCTTGGCTGCCGTACGGGCTATTGTGAATAGCCCGTACATCAGCCCTTCGGTTCGACCGAACCGAAGGGCTCTGGCGGCCGAAGGATCACCTGAAGCTACGACTGGATCCTGCGGCTCTTTAGTGAATAACCCTTATACCTCCAGAGAGGTGAGAGAACAGATGATCTGGCAAGGTTCAGGCTGTATTGATCAGCTGCAGTGTATGGAAAGGTTTCAGAGCTTGTTCACACCAAACGCATACCAGAGCTGCATGGGTTTCTCCACATGCAGTTCAATGTGTTTTGCCAAGTTTTTGACGCGTTCCGGGACGTTTTTTTTTAAAAGCCTAAAATGGGCTTTCAGTGCGTTCCAGGGCGTTTGCATGCGTTTCAAAGCAGCAAACACAGGGTATGCTGCAGTTTTTCCACATGTTCTGGAACTGAACGCTCTGGTGTGAACTAGAGCCCAAAATACCATTGGAATACATTGGACGCAGTTTTGATCTGTTCTGTAACTGCTCTGTGCTTGGTGTGAACTAGCCCTCAGGGAATGCAAGACCTGGATTTGCTGTTTGGATCAGAAAATTGGCTGAACAAAGTTACAAATCTTTTTAAAGCTACCATATATGTATTTGCCTGGAGTTTTGATTTAAATGTCCTTATGCAGAACACATATAAAACATTTCTTAAATGAATAACCTGGATAATATGGAGGTAGCACACCTTCTCCCAAAAATGATAGTGGTAATGCGAGTTGACACTCCAGAACAGAGAAAAGGACTCATGATATGCATACTTGTTCTAGGTCTGTGCCTCTGAAAGCACTGAAGCCAAAGGATTGGAATGACAGCCAGGAAGGCCGATTTTTTAGGGGAGGCCAGTGATGGTTTCTTCTGTATTTAAATTAGTACAGGTTTCCTTTGAGGACAGCTTTGGAAAACACTTTACGTGTATGGATAGCTCTACAAAAGAAGGGTATAAAATTGCAAATTACATTTGTTCTCTTCATACCCTGTCGTTCGGCCTTTTTCTGTCATACACTGTTCTATTTTTTTCGTTCAACCTGTGGGCGGAACAAAAACAATATAGAACAGATTTCTCCATCATTGCTACGAGCGGTAACTGAGTAATCCCCGCTGTTTCCTCTGTATTTTGACAGTGGGCGTCAGCTACTGCCATAATACCCAAAAAGAGCCGGCAGCCATAAATCTGTATGGCAATTAACATACAGATTTAATAATACCATGTCTGGGATTCTTGCACCATATTGTACGTGGATGTCAGCTGAATGGAATTCATGGCAGTTATTCCAAATACGCTTGTGTATTTCAACATGAAGAGTCAGGCTACACATAAATCAGGTTTAAGCAATAGGTGGATTGTGTTGATCTGGGTCACCTAAAAGACTCTTACATTTCTTGGGGAGGCCAACATAGTTCCTTGCGCGTTTCTAGCCCCTCCTGCTACTTTCTCCAAAATATCAAATGAAAAATGTAGCATGGAGATTGGACCCCCCTATTAATGGCCATGGTGATTTTTTACAGGGATCTTCTCACTAAAGTCCTCAGGAGACATGGGAACCTTAGGTGCTTTAATAATTCAGCAGTTCTCCAAAACTAGAATCTCAGTTTTAGGTGGGCTCTGCTTTAAGTGGTATGGTTTGTAGATTAGAATGTACTTTGTGCTCTGTTGTTACACACTTTAAACCCTAAAATACCTACTGAAGCAGGAAATTTCAATAGCAGCAGCGTGCTGCTGTGAAGAAATCACTTATTCTCAAACGTCAAAAATGCAGAGCCAGTTGTCTGGCTGTCATGCTGACCCTCTTGTTTCAATACTTTGAGTCACTGACCCACAACAAGCAAGCAGACAGTCTGACCTGTCTTTTCCCATTTTTTGATCTGCACACTTGTGACAGGGCAGGGATTCTGTAATTTACAATCAGTTTCAATATTTTTAAATCTGCAGTGTTCATTAAAACTACCACAAAGGCCATCTGGTTTCGACCAGGAGCCATATTTATAACTGGGTCAGGTGAGCTGCAAAACAGGTCCATGTGTCCATCAAGTGCTCCACAGATCAATACTTACTTCAAATTCCACCATCCTCTTCTCTGCCAGATCTGACTTGTTCCCAGCCAAAGCAATCACGATATTAGGACTTGCCTGCCGTTGTAACTCTTTTACCCAAGCCTTTGCCCGATCAAATGTTTCCTGAGTAAGATAAAGAAAATGAACATCTGAGAATTGTGTGTTCAGTAGAATTTGTTCAGACTGCATATTCAACATTATTATGTTATAATACCATATTGTTTAATATACAAGCAAGTTTTGCTTCTTTATTGTTTGGGTTCTGCTTCAAGCACAATGTACAGAACCCGGCTAATGCTACAAAATACAGTATGTTACAATAAGTCTTATACTGCACTGAAACCTGCACACATAGTTATGTCTGTATAAGAAGCTACAGGACAAGAGTTCATATCACTGAATGTCTGGGACACACTGTTTTGCCATACTACCATGTTTTAGTATCCACATTCAAATCTTCCCTGAAATGCATCTGGAAAATTAAAGCTTAGTTTAGATTTTGCTGCTTCTCTTTTAAATCTTCCAATCAACACACTCCTCAGCCACTGGATGTTACCTTCAACGGCTGTCTTCCAGTCCTGTGAGAGTTAACAGCTGCCGCCATACCCCCCACTCTGCTTACTCCGCCATTCAGATTGCTCAACACATTGCATTTTGAGATGCCATGATGACCATAGGGTGAGAGAGAACCATGTATTGTAAACTTACAAGCATGTCCCAAAAGTTAGCAAAGGGGGACAATGAGCCCAAAACACGTTAGTGGAGGTACTCCCTTTCTTCCGGGGAACCAGTTTTTCCTTGTTTGGGGACATACTTGTACATTTGCATCACAAGGTTCTTGCATTGCTCACTTCCGTGACTACAATTCCTGCTCACATCTCTCCTGTTGTCAGCTACCTAGTGAGAGTGTTTGTCAGCATCCTGTTGGTGTGACTGGACGTTCCATTGGGAACTGGTAACGTGCCCTGATCAAGGAATTCTAAGTGCAATTTTATTATTTCTTTATTCATTAAAAGGTGTTTTTATCAGCACAATCTGTTTTGTGTTTCTATATTTGGACAAGCTGAAGCAATACAAATCTTAAGTGTTGGCCATACTAACCCATACATCACAGTCAAGTTTTTTTTGTCGAGTGCAAGCTAGAATGTAGGGCTGCAGCTAACGATTATTTTCAAAATCGATTAGTTGGCCGATTATTAAGTTCGATTAATCGGTTAATCGGATTTAAAAAAAGGCTCCAGTGATGGACTATTAGTTTGTATTGAGATTGTAGTCTATCACGGGAGCAAGCTTGGAGCGGTGGAAGTAAAAAAAAAAGTGTGGTGTGGAATATAGTACATTATACAGCGGCGCAATGCAAAATACCAGCAGCTTTAGAGGAATACAACAAATCGCAGCAATAGTACACTATAGTGTACTATTGCTGGGATTTGTAGTCCTCTGTAGCTGGCGTTATTCTGCATTGCGCTGTATAATTTATTATTGCTGGGATTTGTAGTCCTCTATAGCTGGTGGTATTCTCCATTGCGCTGTATAATGATTATACGGCGCAATGCAGAATACCACTGACCAGTTATAGAGGAACTACAAATCCCAGCAATAATA
>NW_017306402.1:1323730-1330458 GCF_000935625.1 Nanorana parkeri | reverse complement strand
ATTGATCAGTGAGTGTTTGTAGATAATTGAGGACATTGTATGTGTACTGTATCCCCAATTATGAATGAATGGAAGTGATCTACATCACCTTCTGTTCATTCATAGTTGTAGTTATAGTAAACAATGTCCTCATGTTATCAATGAACAGGGACACTCAGTATAGAGGATTCCTGTTCATTGATAACAGGGGATGCAGAAAAAAAAAAGATTGAGGACTTTTTGTTCTCAACCTCTTTTTCTATTTTAAAAGGGAAATATCAGGGGTCTGTTTAGACCCCCAATATTTGCCCGAAGCCCTTAAAAGTATTAAATAAAAATATTTAAATCTTCGATCATCGATTTTAATCGACTTAATCGATTAACTGTTGCAGCTCTACTAGAATGTTAACCAAAAGTACAATAGCACATGTATTTGCACATCCTGGAAGCTTGACTGGGCCTCCAGATTGCATATGCTTGCTCTATGCTAACCATTATTAAATTGCAGCAAGAAAAATTAGGAGGTTTCTTGCAAAGTCAGTTTTAATAAAACAAACACAATTTACAGCATTTAAAGCAGAATTCATCCATGGTGGGGACAGTCAGCATTTGCCATAACGTGAAAGCATGCACAGCATACTTGCACATTATGACACTTACGGATCTCTGGGTGTTCTTTCCTCCAGCAATGTGAGATCTGAGCTCCCCACATCCACTCCGTCCCCACCCGTGCCATTTTAGAAGAATGGTTTTTAGTGGATGTACTGCATGAGAGGTTTTGGTAAGATTGTGTGCAGTTACAAAGAAATAACAGGGCCTCCAGGTTGGATATATGCTATGCATGCAAAACCTTACTGACATTGCTAGTCATGTCAAATGGAGGGCTTACACTCAATTTATTACCTTCCCTGGGGCATGGCGAATGGGTCCTTACTGGTCAAATGACCCCATTGTTCTACACATATGTCAAGAAGACATGGACAACTTTTGGGGAGGAGATTTCTGAAAAGAATGAGGTAGGAGGCGTTTAGGGCAATGATGAGAGGCTCTTATATGCCTGGTGTGTGCAAACTTAGCAATGCTAGTTGAGAAAAAAATGGAGCCAGCTGGGCCAGGCAGTACTAGAAGCTGAAAACACTTATAAAGTAACCCTCACCCAACAATTGTCGTGCATAGAATTAATCACAAATTTAATTATTAAGCTGATGGAAAATACCCAAAAGAAGCTTATTTATCAGGTTTAAAGTAAACCATTAGTAAAAATTAGGGATGCACCGATACCAGTTTTCCGCTATCGAGTACCAGTATTTTTTTTCGCCGATACTGAATACCGATCGATACCGGAAGTCCCATTAAGGAAGCCAGGCGGCATGTAGACTCGTTGCCCGGCTTCCCGATTAGCCGGGAAGCAGTCTCCATACTCTCTCGTCACCAGGTGACAAGGAAGCATGGAGTCGTCTTTCTGGCAAATCGGGAAACCGGGGAAGGGGGTGCGAGTCATTACCTATCCCCTGGCTTTCACGATTGTCTGAAAAGCCAGCTCCATGCTCCCTGCTGACGAGAATGCAGCAGGCTTTTCGGCCAATCAGGAAGTCGGGCAGTGTGCAATGACTCATTGCCCCAGCTTCCTGATACCGGAAGTTCTGGTATCAGGATAGGCATTGGGAGCATTTGGGTGAGTAGAAAATACTTGGTATATGCACTGGTACCAATACTAGTAGAAGCAAGACGCATGTTAAAATTCTGGCCAAAATGCTGTCTAGAAGACTGAATTCTGTGTTTTCAGCTCTTATTTAATTGACTAAACTGTTTTTATCTATTTTATTTATGGGCAGGTCCACAAATATAAATGTAGGCTTTTCACTAATCTTCAATTCCCATGCCTCTACCCCCACTCAAGCTATATTGGCTTTGGATACCCACAAAGCCTTTGACTCGATGGAATGGCCTTGCTTGATTAGTATATAGAGGAAATTCAGCTTTGGAGATACCTTTATATACTGGATACAAATATTTTATACACAAACCTCAGCTTGTATCAGAATTAATAGTAAAGTTCCAGATTCCTTTCCTATTCAGAGAAAAACTAGGCAAGGCTGTTCTCTCTTCTACTTCCTTTTGCCTTGGTGATAGAACTCTTGGCAGAATTATAAAGCGTACTCCACTAATAAAAGGGAGAGCAGATAGATACATTGTAAGAGCATGTTATTATATACAGATCATATGCTGTTCTATTTGAAAGATCCACGACATGCGATTGGCAAAATATCAATAGTCCTGCAAATTGGTGTCTAATTGGAGGCTACTCCGGTTTTAAAGTTAATTGGGGCAAGTCTAATTTATTTCTGCAGAAATGTTTATATATTTTTTCCAATGCCCCTGGTATATATCACCAAAAAGGTATTTCACGAAATTAATTTGTTGCTCTCCTCCTTTATTTGGTGCCCAAATCCCTTTAGCGTTTCCTTATCCACTTTGTATCTTCTAACTACTCAGGGAGCCGAACATTACCAGATCTTCAGAGATATTTGTATGTCTCTTAGTCTATATACACTGGGGGTTATTTCCTCAAATAGGTAAGACAGCTACAGTTGCGGAGGCTGCAGCAGTGTCATCATACAAAACAATAAATCTTATTCATAGACGCACTCTCCACACTAGGTACCGCTATTCTGTGCATGCGATTAAAGATTTATATACAATGCCTTTATGTGACTTCAGGTTCCAACCAATATATCTCCCCCAATCATTTCATTTGGTACCATCCAGAATTTCCACTTTTTCAATTTATTCCTAATGCTTTACATTGGGCTCAGGTAGGGTTGAAATATGTGTATTATCTTTACTCTCAATGATTGTTAAATATTTTCTCCTGTTGAAACAAGAATAGGGAGTCCCTAACATCAAGCATTTTAAGTACTTCCAGCTAAAGCTGGCCATACACCAGTAAATCTTTGTTTGAAAAAAAATTAGTTTTCTGAATATTCGTTTGATTTTCTAATAGTTTATAGGGTCAAATAGATAATTAATTTTGGCTGTAGTGATGAAAAAAATAGGAGCAGCATGGTAAATACAGTATATCTTGAACAAATTACATTCTAACAAGTACCGTATATACTCGAGTATAAGCCGTCCCGAATATAAGCCGAGGTACCTAATTTTACCAAAAAAAAAACTGGGAAAAAGTATATAAGCCGAGGGTGGGAAATGAGGCAGCTACTGGTAGATAGATACCAATAAAATTACATTAATATTTATTTAAAAGAAAAATAACCTAGCTCTGTAAGTGGAAAAGGGGGTACAGGGCTACATATCATGTACTATGGATCATTTAACCCATTCATATTAGCAGAGGATAATTGTAAATCTATTGTTCAGTGCACTCTATATGTAGTATATAGTACATGTACATATAGAGTGCCTGCAACAATACATTTACAATGATCCTCTGCTAACATGAATGGGTTAAATGATCCATAGTACAGGGCTACATACAGATCATTTAATACATTCATGTTAGTATCATTGTAAATGTATTGTCTGCCCTGTATTAGCAGTATATACTCCATATAGAGTATATACTGCTAATACAGGGCAGACAATACATAATTGGTTACTGTAATAAATCCCCCCAAATCTCCCCTCACTTACTGTGATTCACTGTGCCGGAGCAGGGACGAGTCAGCGGCGCGCTGGTCCAGTGGGAGGAGCTCCAGGTGGGGTCCTAATTTAGCTGGCTTAGAGGTGCCTGCCCGATAATTACAACCCCACCTGGAGCTCCTTTCGTCTGACCAGCGCGCCGCTGACACATCCCTGCTCCCCTGCTGTACTGGCGCTGCGGGATTTTTTTTCTTTTCTTCTTACTTACCTCGCCGAGCGTCGCGTCACTGCTGCTCCGGTGGGCGGCGCTCCGAGCGGGGTCATCTGGCAGTCTCCGGCCACCTAAATTAGGACCCGGAGACTGCCAGATGACCCCGCTCGGAGCGCCGCACACCGGAGCAGCAGTGACGCGACGCTCGGCGAGGTAAGTAAGAAGACGCGCTGGCGCTGACTCGAGTATAGGCCGAGGGGGGCACTTTTCAGCCAAAAAAATGGGCTGAAAATCTCGGCTTATACTCGAGTATATACGGTAATGTGGTTTTTGTTCCAGAAACTCCATTAATCCCCAAAACAAAATTTCAAATGGCATTTGGCAATTCTCTGTTGGCATTATCGAAAGTTCCGACAAAATTTTTCATACGAAGGTTTGTACAAAAAAATCTCCCAATGTATACCCAGCTTTAGGCAGGCGGCTGAGACCTAGCTAAAACTATTGCCGAAACGCAATATTGGATGCCCGTTATCTTCAGGCCCGTAGACAGTACTGCATTAAAAATCAGGCATGATTCTGTGATGGACATCACTGCATGGGCTCAGGAATAATTCCAAAAATCACTGTCTGTGGACACAGCTTGCCATGCCATCCAAAAATGAAAGTTAAAGCTCTATCATACAAAGAAGCCATATCTGAACATAATCCAGAAAATCCACCATCTTCTCGGTGCCAAAGCTCATTCAAAATGGTCATCTGTTCTGTGGTCAGACAAATTGAAATTTGACATTCTCTTTGGCAACCATGGGCACTGCGTTCCCCAGACTAAAAAGGAGAGTGACCCTCCGACTTCTCAGCGCTCAGTTCAAAAGCTTACGTCTCTGATGGTATGGGGGTGCATTAATGCCTATGGATTGGGCATCTTACACATCTGGAAAGGCGCCATCAATGCTGAATGATATATCCAGGTTTTAGAGCAGCATTTGCTCCCATCCAATGTCTTTTTCAAGGAAGGCCTTGCACGTTTCAACAGGACAATGCTAAACCGCATACTGCATATAACAAGAGCATGGCTTTGTAATAGAAGAGTCTGGGTGCTTAACTGGCCTGCCTGCAGTCCAGAACTTTCTCCAATTCAAAATATTTGGCGCATCTTGAAAACGAAAAATACGACAAAGACGACCCAGGACTGTTCAGCAGTTAGAATCCTATATCAGGCAAGAATGGGACAACATTCCTCTCCCAAAACTCCAGCAACTGGCCTCCTCATTTCCAAGACATTTACACCGTGGTAAAATGGCCCTGTTCCAACTTTTTTGAGATGTGTTGCTGCCATCAATTTCAAAATTCCCTTATTTTTTTCTTAAAAATGGTACATTCTCTCAGTTAAAACATTTGATGATGTTTCCTATTTTCTATTGTGAATACAAAATTTTATGTTATGAGATTTGCAAATCATTGCATTTTGTTTTTATGTAGATTTTACACAGCATTCTAACCTTTTGGGAATTAGGGTTGTACCTCTACTTGTCTTTTTCATATGGGCAAAAGAGACACTTCTACTTGCCACAAATGTCAACAAGCAGATAGGGCTATGTTACATATTGTATAGGTCTGTGAAAAAATTAAATCCTTCCGGTCACAGATTATAGATTTTATTTGACAGAACTTTTCTGTTCCCAGTGTAGGTAGCCCAGAATTATGTTTTCTTGGTATTTTAGTGATTTGGATCTTGGCATGTACAGAAAAATTCCTACGTGTACTTTTATTCTATGCTAGGAAAATGGTGTTGATACTAAAAACACTAAATATCCACTGATCCCTTAAAGGAGAACTATGGGGTCAGTGTTTTTCCCCATAGTTCTCCTTGGGGTAACGGGAGGACACAAACTAGCGTCCTCCCTTTACCCTAAGCTCAGTATACCGCGAGCTACAGCTCGCGGTATACTGAGACGCCGCACCTGGAGCGGATCCCGACTTAGATGACGGGATCCGCCCAGCTGCGTGAGTGACAGCTGGCTCTGCCTATCTAGAGGCAGAGCCAGCTGTACCCGCCCCCTCCCCCGTCCGTTCCGCCAGTCAGCGCTGGCAGATCGGAGCGGGGAGAGGGGAATCCAGCCCCTCCCCCTGTCACGGCATAGAGCCGTGACAGGATCGAGAGGTGAGGGAACCCGGTATGTGTTCTCTCACCTCCCGATCTACTGAGCCGACCTGTGACAGTCTCATTGTCACAGGTCGGCTAGAACTATGAGGTGAGTGGAAATCACTCATGTCATAGTTCTCCTTTAAATACCTATGCCTGGAAATGATTCATGGACCAGGTCCTACCCCTATGTATGATAACCTTGGAGGCCCGAGGCTGCCCCACAAAGTTCGATAAAATTTGGGGAGAATGGATTAGTTGTGTTGACTCGTGAAAACTCTTGCCTCTTAAAACCATTTTAGCATAAACATCCGATCATATATTTGCACCTTGTACCCCATCTTTGTATCATACTGCAGAAAGAAACACAAGACTCAAATAGAGAAACTTGTCTTTATTGGACATTATATCCCGATACACTTAATGTTATATCACCAAACAACGGGTTTTGTTCCGGGTTTTTCTTTGTCTTTGCTGGTTCCAAAGTTCATGTTGTACTATTTATATCTCTGAAAAAAAGACTATCTTCTATTCTATTTCAACATCAATACATGTGTGTTTCTATCTCAGTTTAGGGCCAAGTTTATTTCTGTGTAACATGTATTGCTATATTAGACCATCTTCAATAAACTTATATGTAATAAATAAATATAACAACTGCTTTGATAGGTTGCAAGTAAACATCTAACATCAGGTGGTTAAAACTGGAAAGGAGCAATTAGTAGGAAGACCTCTGTCTATTATACAGTTCACACAGAGATTGTACTAATATATTGTACTAATATTATATATATA
>NW_017306402.1:1297333-1323504 GCF_000935625.1 Nanorana parkeri | reverse complement strand
ATATATATATATATTCTCCAGGGAATAAAAGCATTTTGGAAAAATATAGATAGTTGGCAGGGCATGGTGCAATAACTGCAGGAAACTGGGCCAATGGTACATCCTGAAAACTTGTAACACTTATATAACTGATAACTATCCTAAGTGAAAATGATCAAACGTGTTGAAATTTGTGGTCATAAAGTGGCTGGCAATATAGACAACTGCTTGCGTGTGCTCATGTGCTGAGAGGCTACATACAAACTAAAATAGAGCAGTGTAAACTTGCTTCATCACTGGCAGAAAAACAAAAACCACTGATGATCATGAATGTCTGCAAATACAGTGTAAAGCTTAAGTTTATAAAGATGGTAAAATACTCTTACCGGTTTGGTGATGTCAAACACCACAATGGCAGCCTGAGCTCCTCTATAGTACATGGGGGCAAGGCTGTGATATCGTTCCTGTCCCGCAGTGTCCCAGATTTCAAACTTTACAGTTGTATCATCCAGACACACAGATTGAGCTAAGAAGGCAGCTATAGGGAACATAAAAAGGTGAAGAATTATTAATTTAAAAATGTAAACATCAAGTGATTAAAGCCCAGCTTAAACCTTATTCCCCCCAATGTTGGATAGATTGGAAAAGGATTAGAACTTCTGAATTTTATTGCCACTTGTATGTCCATCAACAAGATTTCCCCAAACTTCCTTCTGGAGGTCATTTATAGGAAATAAATGACCTCCATTCAATAAAAACCTAAACATACATTTTTGGTAGAGGCTATCTATATTTTAAGGATTGGGTGTAATATGTCTTTATGGAAATTGAAAGTTTGAAGCCCAAATGAACTGAATATACACCAAATGCCACAGAACAAAAGTTTTTTCTTTACTCGCCCATACCGAATACCGATACCCCGATTAACAGGAAGCCGGGCGGCGGATCATGACCCGCCGCCCGGCTTCCTGATCGCCTGGGAAGCCAGTTTTCTATCGAAAGATCTCTTCCCGAGGCTTCCTGACCAATCAGGAAGTTGGGCAACGGGTCATAATTTGCTTTAGGTAACTGGTCCCTTAAAATGGAGGAGTACTATGCGAACATATAACCAATTGTTAGAAGTATTAACAGTTTATCAGTCATTGCAATTTAGTGCACACAATTGTAGGAGAGAAGGCTGCTCACATCTTGCACAATAAGCAGTAACAGCATTACCCGCTGCCATGTCTGCAATCAGGAAACCTGCCAAGCTTATTTCTGTCTGGAAACATGTGATGTTTTGCAACAGAAGTGAGGACTGGTCTAGCATTTCCCATGATACTTTGATGACAGGGTAAAAGGAGCTCCAGGAAAACAAGTGCAGTTATGGTTCAAAGCTTTAGAATATTACCTTGATCAAAATAAAAATGTTGTACAGTTCTTAATAGAAGAACTGCTTAGATCCCCAAATAAAACCAAATAATTTGACCTGAGGTTCTGATGACAGAAGGGTTGTTAATATGTAACTTAGTTTGCCTTTTGAACCAAACATCCACAGTAATTTGTTGTTCCAACATGCCCTAAAATCAGGGTGGTCAGTAGAAGGTAACACTATCTGTGTCCTCTCCCATAACTGACAACTATGACGTTTTCAGGGAGAGCAGTTTTTTCAATTTTACATGTACAGTTATAAACATTTTATTTCCCATGATTATTTATTCACTTTTGCTAGTTGTTGCTTTTCTGAATTTGTTATGGCTATATGGTCAGATTTATTTACATTGTGCTCAGCAGAGGTAGCACGGGGTCACTTGTACTCAAAACCATACTTCCTAAAAGAAAAGGGAAAACGCTAATCTTTCAGATGGCCCTTGTCTTCAAACACCGCGCGCTTCACTGCTTGCTGGCAGATGCAGTGGTTCCTCCTGCAGACTTGTCCATTCTGTAGTGATGTACAAACCAATGGGAGAAACCACAATGTCCGATGGGAGATTGAAATAGCCAATAGGAATCTAGCTATGCATTCCTATTCTGTTTTTTTTTATTCTGGCGGCGTACGGCGTACACATAGCACAGCCGACCCCGCCCATCCCAGGAGCTGGTCACATGACTGTGACACACCGCAAGGTCCTCCAGCATAGTAGAGTGTGGAGGGAGAAGTACAGACTGGAGAAGGGGAAGTAAGTATATCTTATCAGGGGTAACTCTCATGGTTTACACTGAACTCTATGTGCTGCTCTGTCAGTGACAGTACTGCGGAGTATGTACCTCATACGTTATATAGCCATACACTTTAAATCCAATTATTCTAGTTCCAGCTGCAGAGCCCGGTCCTGTCTTTGCCTATAGCAGTGGTTCTCAACCTGTGGGTCGCTGTGTGATTTCTGTTGTGCTAGGTGAGAGTCCTCCTTAGCCCTCTCCTAGCGCAGCAGTGTCAGTTCTCGCGCCACGCCGCCAGATGTCGCTGCAGCAGCCGCAACATCCCTAAATTTTAACGGTGGGGGACACCACGACTTGGCAAATGTTACCAAGGGGTCCCGGCCCTAGAAAGGTTGAGAACCACTGCTCTAAGGTCTTCTCCTGCCCACGCCAAAGCTTTACTCCTCTTGCTGTAAAGTATATGTGACCACATTTCTCATTTCATTCTCCAAACAACAGATGGAAATCCAAAAGGACGATAAAAGTCGGACTCCAATGTTGCAGCATGTGTGCAGATCTGGGAACTCAAGGGCAGAGATCTCACCACCCAGGTCCCAGAAGGACATAATAAACAGTTCAAGCTTTTTAAAGCAAGTCGGCAAGACATTTAAAAACTATCAGTACTACGCTCTTCCGGGGAATGCTAGTTAAGTTGAAGTCATGCTGATCTGACTTTAATCTTCTGAGTTGCTGACACAGGACAAACATACAACAAGTTACAACTTCTGATCTTCATACCGGTTATGCCTACAAAATATGTACAGTTTATTTAGGCATGCAAATTAGTCAGTTATTGTTAAGTCAACCAGCTGTTAATTGGTCTGGGCATATAGGCATCAATAACCCCTGGTCACAAAAGGGTTAACATATATCTAAACTCAGAAACATATAGGTCATATATTGCAGCTTATATGTCGTTAGGGGAGGTGGTTGTATTAAGTTTTCTTTTTTGGATATAGTGCATTTTCTGCCCCCTACAGAACAAAACCTTTTGATCCTCTCAGACATCCTACTAACAACCTGTGTACCTAACTGAAATATCAAACAATATTATGAGCTTTCCCAGATATCCTTTCTGAAATACAAAACACCTCCCTTCTATGTAATACAGATGAGAAGGGGGGGGGGGGGGTGGGGTTGTAGTGCAAATCAGCTTTCATCGATACAGTACAATAAGTGAGGTGTTCTCATCCTGGGATGGGAAGTGTTTTACTGGTAGGATCACAAGGTGAAAATAAAAAAGGAAAAAAAGCCTGAACCAGAAAACTAATGCAGCCACCTCATTCTGTGCAATGTGACAGTGTCTTTGTAAAGGGAGATTACCAGAGCTCCCACGCCACCCCTACCTCTTGACATAATGTCAGGGTACCATGCACAGGCGTTCTCACACCACATGCAGGTACCCACGCAGGATGACCAAATTAATATGCCCACACAGGATAGGGTTATATGCACAGTTTATTGGTACCACATCAACAAAACTACAAACCCAACAAAGAGGGGTAACAGGCCTGCAGATGTACAGCAGGCCTCAGGATACCAGAAGAGTGGTCAGGTACAAGCCGAGTCGTTAACAGGAGGGCAGCGCGGTACAGGAACAGGATTGATGAAGAGTGGTCGGGTAACAAGCCGGGTCGGTGACAGGTTTTCAGATAGGGAGCAAGGTTCAGGGCATGGGCATCAGTCAGGTTAAGCAACACAATACTCACCCAGCTTCCTGACTGCAGGGAGGGCCTAAATACCCTCCCAGGAAGCACCAGGTGATGGGATGATCAGTCACAGCTGGGGCACACCCGCAGGCGAGTACTGGAGCTGCAGGTTCCTTACAGTTCCTGGCTGCTGGAGACACCCGCAGGCGAGCACAGGAACTGCAGGACCCGGCTCCAGCGCCACCTGGGGGTGCTCTGCATCCTGACACATAATTAGCAACAAATTCTGGTGTCCTCGGGGGAACATGTGACCTCTACCCATGTGACAGTGCTGGGTTTGGGGATGTCCAGGGGAGTGATGTCACCACTCCCTTTAGCAACGGACACCAGCCGACGGCTTACAAAAATTTCTGAATAGAAGGCTGGAGCCATGAGGTAGTGCTGCTGAGGGGAGCCCTTTACAAAGACATTGTCCACATGGAGAATCTATTACTATTTATCTAAAAGTAATTAAGAACTGCCTATGATCAAAGCACATGCCAGAAATATTTTGTGCCTGCAAGTGTGCTCCCCGTTGAGGCATTTTCAAAATTCTTGGGACACAGAGTGAAAGGATGTTTCCATTTTAATGAAGGTTTATGCATGGGATCTGGTGTAACATGTCTAATGGAAGTCTGGGAGTCATTTATTTAGGAGACTACATACCATGCAGCACTTCACAGATTACACAGAACCATGCACACCAGTCCCAGCCTCCCACTCATTTCACACAGAAGCCATGAGAGGCTTTCAGTTGACTGAACAGAAATATGATTGCATAGCACTCTTCTGGCTACAACGAGCTTAAGTAAAAAGTGATAAACAGTGAATGTACCATGCAGGGGAGAAAAAGGTCCCTGTGGGCTTCATCACATAATGAACCCATCTGGATTTATCCAAGTAGAATAGTCTTGCACAGATAGGTTCACAGTAGTGTAGGAACAAAGGCTGCAGTAATAACCAAGCCCCTGCTCCGTGGGGACACCTTCGTTTTGCCACAATGCCGCCAGCTGTTGTTCGGACTAAGTGAAGGTGTTTCAGTTGCGATTGTAAAATTTGGGGGTTTCTCACTTCCTGTCTCAATGAACACGGTCACATTTTTTTCAAAAGTGGCAAAGACCGCACAAAATCCCAGAGGTTCTCACACTCACTAGCTATATGGTTTTACCATTTTATTAACTTGCTCCTGTAATAGTTTTGTGCAAGTTTGTGCACATCATTAAAAATGATCTACCGAATGCTGTATAAAAATACATAACCAGAGTCAGGACACTATACGAAATGAAAGGACGAATCCTGTATTCAGTCTCCACATCATTCATTGATAGTGGTTGTTCCACTTCCAGCTTGAATGTCCCCAGAATCTTCCACTTCCTGTGAGTCCACGCAGTCATGGACACCCCCTGGGCATAGGATTATCATGCAGCCTAAAGCTCACAGTGTAAAGCTGGCCATACACCTATAGATTATCAGCAGATTTTCTATGGTCAGATGGAAAAAGTGTAACCGATTCTGTGTGGATGGAGGAATCTCCCAATGGGCCAAGCTTCAGTATCTTGCTAGTCTGCCCCACTGGCTCTCAAAACACCTGAACAATGACTACATCCAATCAGATTGTTCAGGTATTTTGAAAGCCAGCGGGGCCGACTAGCGAGATACTGAAGCTTGGCCCAGTGGGAGATTCCTCCATCCACACAGAATCGGTTTCACTTTTTCCATCTGACCATAGAAAATCTGCAGATAATCTATAGGCGTATGGCCAGCTTAAGTGAGAGTGTTATTAAAGCCCAGCCACAGCATGAGGCTGGAGATGAAGGGAAAGTACTGTGCTGGTATCATGACCATATGGAATACATTTAGAATGAAGGTATGTGCGCTTTTCATTTTTGAAAGTTAGTCTCAGCGAGCTGTGTGGGGAGGGAAAATGGCTTTTATTTGGAGAATGGCTTTTATTTGGAGTTGGGCTTCAAAAGTACGAATCTCTGGCTCAGCCAAATTGAGACACTTTATAGTGTGAAACACACATGTTAATTTATTACAGGCATTTACATTTTGTACATTTACATCCGTCTCTGCCTTCAGGGCCCATTCACACCACATCCAGATTACCTCCAGACCAGACCAGATTGTTTCCGGAACCAAAATGCATCCTAATGCATCCTAATGTAATCCTATGCTATTTCTGGCCTCTGTTCCTACCAGCGCAGTCTGTTCCAGACCAGAAAAATACTGCTCGTCATATTTTGTCTCGTCTGGAATGCACTGAAACTCATCAAAACTACAAAAAAACAAATAAACATTTTCAATCGCAGCAAAATCGCAGTATAAATGCAGCAAAAACGCAATGCACTATATTCCAGATCTGGTCCGGAAAATGGTGTGAACCCAACCTCAATAAGCTTATAAATCGAAGGTCCCTACCCCATGTGAATACATACACATACTAGGGCCAATTTAGACAGTAGAAAAATTATCCAACCCACATGTCTCTGGAGTGTGGGAGAAAACCAAAAGTACCTGGAAGAAACCCACATAAGCACAGGAAGAACATACAAACTCCGCGCACAGAGTGCTAACCACTGACATGTATTAATATTTTTAAAAACCTCAGAAAAGCATCAAGATACCAATCCATAGATCAGTTTCCTTCATTTCCTGTGAGTAGGACTTCAGCTCACAAAACGGCCTATGCTATGTGCAGGCAACAGCTATATTTGAACCTCTGCTAACAAAGACAAAAAGGTCCAACAATGCTTCTTACCTCCAATAGTGGTCTCTTGAAATTCATCAAACTGACCCTTGACAAACCGCAACACAAGACTGGACTTGCCCACCGCCATATCTCCAAGTAGCACCAGCTTGAACTGACAGATTTTTGTCTGGCCTACTCCATTAGCCCTTGAGCTTGCCCTGCTGGCCATGGCGTCCTCCGTTTCCTGCCTTCCAACCGCTTCACTCCACCAAAGGATGAGATTTTTTAATCCAGTTATGAGAAATCCAAATTAACCTTCAAATAACAACCTGCTGAGGAAAAAAAAGAAAACAGATGAATATTTCATTCTACATTCAATAGAAATTAGATAACAAGGTACAAGTACAGGAGACGGACACATGTTATGCTACAGTGTTCTGATATGAAACGCTAAACATGAACAAGGGCAAAAACTTTTCCGTTCTAAAAGGAAACCCGCCAAAATAAACTCGACTCCGGTACAACTTACTGCAAATTTGATATTATAATCTTCAACTAAGTGCAATGAAGAGACAGAATCCAGGACGTTTTTTGGACGATAGCTTACAAATACAGTCACAGAAAGATTGTCTAGATCTTCCATTTACCTAACCCAGCGAAACATTTTTTGGGGTACACGCCCTACAGGATTATAATGCAGCAATTGAAATGAGCCAACAATGTTTTGGTCCATTTTGGCCCTCCACACCACAGCCTTAAAGTGATAGTCAAAAGGTTTTTACGCTATTTCAAATGTTGATGAAATTGCTTACAATGGATGCTGCTTCTTGATGTTTAAAAGTTTTAGTCTCTTGCAGAATCAGCTGGTCCCCTGAGCACTGGCCATGACATCCTGTTTTAGGATGGCTCCTTTTCCTTGAAAAGTCCTATGGGACCACCCTTCTATGTGCTAGTAAGCTGTGTATTTCCACAAGCAAGGCAAACAACTCCCCTCTCCTCCAAGCTAGCAGATAGACAGCTGCGGGAGACTGTGCTGTCCTTGTGATCTTGTACTGGACAAGAAGTTCAAGGAAGCTGAGCTAAGAGAGTTGGAGCCAGCTGTTTGGAAACGTAATGCCTATAAGTTTGTTTGGGAAAAAAATAATAATTAAGAAATACTTTGCCAGGCCTCCATGGATCGGACTCATTTTTCCAGCACATCCCACAGATGCTCGATTGGATTGAGATCTGCAGAATTTGGAGGCCAAGTCAACACCTCGAACTCGTGTTTCTCTGATCATTCTTGAACCATTTGCAGTGTGGCAGGGTGCATTATCCTGCTGAAAGAGCCCACTACCATCGGGGACTACCATTTCCATGAAGGGGTATACTTGATCATCAACAATGTTTCGGTAGGTGGTACGAGTCAAAGTAACATCCACATGAACTGTAAGACCCAAGATTTTCCAGCAGAACATTGCCCAAAGCATCACACTGCCTCCGCCGGCTTGCCTTCTTCTCATAGTGCATACTGGTGCCATCTCTTCCCCAGGTAAGTGACACACATGCACCCCACCATCCATAAGATGTAAAAAAAAACAACAACAAAAAAACCTGTGATTCATCAGACCAGGCCACCTTCTGCCATTGCTCCGTGGTCCAGTTCTGATGCTCACGTGTCCATTGTAGGCACTTTTGGCGGTGGACATGGGTCAGCATGGGCACCCTGACTGGTCTGCGGCTACGCAGCCACATATGCAACAAACTGCGATACATTGTGTGTTCAGATGCCTTTTATATCAGAACCAGCATTAATGTCTTCAGCAAATTGAGCTACAATATCTGTTCGATTTGATCGAACTACACGGGTCAACCTTCACTACCCAAGTGCATCAATGAGCCTTGGCCGCCCATGATCTTGTCACTGGTTCACCAGTCTTCCTTCTATGGACCACTTTTGGTAGGTCCTGAGCCCTCACAAAATATTCACTTGCTGCCTAATATATCCCACCCACTTCCAGGTGCCATTGTATAAATCACTGTTATTGTTATTCACTTCACCTCTCAGTGGTCATTATGTTAGGGCTGATCGGTGTGTGTGTCGAGGGAGCATGGAGCCGGCTTCCCAGCTAATCAGGAAGCTGGGTGGCCAGTCATTACCCGCCCCCTGGCTTCCTGATTGCCCGGGAAGCCAGCTTCATGCTCCCTGGCATGGAGCCAGCTTCCCGTCCAATCAGGAAACCAGGAGGCATGTAATCAATCGCCGCCCGGCTTCCTGATACCAGCAGTTCCGGTATCGAAAGCATTTGGACGAATATGGGTACTCGCCCAAATAGTATAGGCACTGAGACAAGTATCGGTGCATCCCTAATATATACATACACACACACACACACACTTTTTATTCAAAAGTTAATGTTCTCTCTCCCCCTCCCTGCATATTACATATATTTTATTTATAATCCAATTATTAATCTAAAGCAACTGCATTTAGAAGCACATGTCACTATGTTTATATTTCATTGATAAATCTAGTCAAATGTGCACAAACATATTGGAATGTTCATTAACCCTTCCATGACCCCCACAGGCTGGCGTTTTTCAATTAGGCACCACTGTCCATGGCTCTGGCTCCGCCCACTCAGCCGCATCGTTCATTCATAGATCCTGTGAGAGGATCTGTGAATGGAGAAACTACAAGTTCCATCAGCCACCTTTGCAGAGGGACTTGTAGTTCTTAGTATGACCCGTAGCTCAGTATGGACATGGGCAGCAGGAAGACTCTGCAGGAGCCAGAGCATTGCACCCACAAGCCACTGATCGCAAATCTTTACTTGCTCCAATGCAAAACAATATGAATTGATAATTATTTATTTTATAAAGTGTGCATTTATTATTTTTTCCTCTAAAATGTGGAGTTAAAATGTGTCTGTGTTAGATTTTTTTTCTTTTTATTACTATCCAAAGGGGACTAATAAGCCCCCTATGTGATTGCAGCGACAGGTGCTCTTTATGAAGACCCCTGATATCTTCCCTGTCACTAACACAAGTAGATTGAGAACAAAAAGCCCCAACCTACTAGTTTACTCAGCATCTCTGCCTGGGCTTCGACAGCTCTGAAGCTGGAGGTGCCCAAAGTGGAGTACTTCCGTGTTATAGTCTCAGCAGGAAGAGTTCAGGAACAGAGGCCATCCTGAAAATCCCTCCCCCAAAATCGGCAATGGGGTGGAAGTGGAGGTGCATGCTAAAAAAAAAAAAAAAAAATGGGGCACTTTACAGTCCAGTCCACTCACATTCTTGACCAACCTGATCCAGCATCATGTTCACATCCACACCAACCAATATAGGGAGCAGGCTCAAGTATCAATTGCTTCCTCGCACTTGTGGAACAGAACGGTATCTGGTGTAAAAGTCAACTACTGTATGCAGCAAATTTGTAAAGCACGAATATGCCAAGTTTAGGAAATTCTCTAGCTTTGCTTTACTCTCAAAGAAATGTCATAGGACATCTTCCCGCCGCTGTTTGTCCTGCCCCATTCCCAGCATTGGAGATTCAACAGAACAAAATAGGAGAGCAATCACTAAAATTATGTTCACTACACCGGAACTCACAAAGATCAGACTACAAATAGCCCACTCTGCGCTCTTTTCCTTTTTCACGAGTGACAGACCGTAAAACTGCCACAAAAAACAAAAGCTGCTGCTGCTTAGTACTGAATACTTTTCAAGAAACTCTCACTTCCTACAGACATTATTAAATAAAAGATAAACAACAAATTCACCAAACTGGAACTGGACAGCCTCTAACTGGAAATGGTTTTTCTACATTAACCACTTGCTCACCGGAGTGTTAATCTCCCTCCCTGGCCAGGCCATTTTTCAGTATTCAACGCTGCGGTACTTTGACTGACATTTATTTAGTCAAGCAATGCCGTATGGAAAATAATTTTATACCATTTTTCAGGGACAGATAGAGCTTTCTTTTTGTGGTATTTAATCACAACAGGATTTTTTTTTTTTACTATATAATAAAAAAAAAGGACCAAAAAAAAAAAATGTTGTAAAACATTAGTACCCAATTTTTGATAAAATATAAAAGATGGGGCCACATTGGGAAAATCGACACCAAACATGTCAAGCTTTCAAAATTGTGCACGCCCACAAAATTGCAAAAAAATGCTACACCCAAAATTGGCCATATGCAACGCTTTAAAAGCTTTTACCGCTCACCAGTTTAGTGTTAATAGTGATTGATGGCTCTGGAAATATTGCTCTCACTCCGACATTTGCAGTGATATGCAACAAGTGTGGTGTAATTGTTGTTTTCGCACGTAGACCCACCTGACGCGTTTTTACGTTTATATGTGCGCACACGCGTGGGGGGGAGGGTTAACATTTTTTTTTTACCCTTAATTTTATAGTTATCACAAGCACATAACAAGCTCCCTATGTGATAGCACACATACAGTGACAGGTCCTCTTTATAGAGACATCAGGGTTCTTTAAGACCCCTGTCACCTAGGTACCCCCAAAGAAGCTGTTAAGGCAGAGATCTGCTTCACCCGCTTCTTCTCTGGCTATAGCAGCCAGATAAATGACAGCTAAAAAGGAGGAAAGTGATGCAGTACACATCACTTCCGTCTTCAAGCATCGGAGGAGAGATCAGCAGTGGGAGACCTGATTTACATGAGCCCGGTGATAGGAGGTTGCCATTCGTCTGTTCATTTACAACGGATGGAGAGCAAGCGGTTAAACAGCCTAAATCTGATCGGTTACTATGGGTTTACTGTACATCCATGCTCTTCCTACTCATAAAAAAAAAAAAAAGTTATATATAATATTATTAGGGATGCACCGGTACCATTTTTTTCCGATATCGAGTACCGATATTTATCTTTCGGGACTCGCTGATGCCGAGTACCGATACTGGTACTTCCGCTAGCATGGAGCCGGCTTCAAAGCCAATCAGGGAGCCAGGTCATTTGTTTGGCCGGCTCCACGTTCCCTCGCTGCACTGCCAGACAGAGGAAATCTCGCTCTGACCGGAAGTTTCGGTATTGGGGGTAAGTATTTTTTTCTAGGGACACTTTAATGCAGAGCAAATGCATATCAGTCAAGAATGTACTGTTCAGGCCCGTCTTTAATACTGATTGGACCCTGGGATAAGAAAGCACAGATCCATAAAAGTGATAAAGCAGAAGCAGGGAGAAGTTTGTACTGCAGTTTTGATAGTGACATCATGACATCTCACTCCAGATCTCCAAAGACCAGCAGTCAGAGGCAGCACTGTCTTAGATCTGACACTGGAGATATATAGCTTTGAGACTGAATACACAGGAGTACCTAGACACAGCACGTGTACTGCTATTCTCATAAGTAATTCATGAGAAAAAAGGAAAAAAAAGAGTACTGCTTCGGCACAAATAACATTTCTAGATGTTATAACGGAACAAAAAAATGTTAGTATTTGAATTAGAAGGCTTATTAAAAATACAAAGTTCATTAAAGCAGAACAAACAGAGTCTAAAAATTGTTAGCAGGTAGGGTTTTAGGGCTTGTTCACACGATGTCCGGATTCTGTGCGGACCAGATGCGTGCGCTCATGCACCCAAAATGCACTGGCTGACCAATGGCTGGAGAAAGAATATTCTGGACCCGGAACAATATGGCAGGACAGTGAAAAAAAGAGGGAACCCAGACCTCGCATCTCTGCAGGAGAGCACACCGGGAGGCAGTTCCGTATGAGTCCAGGGATATCATGCAAATACTGTTCTCTTTTAAAACTGAATCAGAAATTGGCAAGAGAAGGATTGGGAAACAACTAAAAAACAAAAAACAAAAAAAAAACCCCAGAATTTCTAAGGACAACAGCAGGATTATTGTAGGACTGTCTTTAAAAAAGCTTTCCCCTTGCAGTTGGGCTATCCCCACACTGCAAGGGTTAAGTGCTTGTTTTGTCTAGGGGGGCTGAAATAAATCCCTTTGACTCACCTGATCCTCAGTCCCCTGGAGGTCAGCACTCCACTCTCGCCCCCCTTCGCTGTGGTATGTCCCTTGGCATGCTCACGTCTAATGCAGGTCAATGTATAACACCTGATTTCAGTGATCCTTAGACCACCAGAGCCCAGGGAACAAGAAGAGGCTGTAAGGCCCTATCTAGCAGCCCAGAGGGACTGAGGATCAGGTAAGTAATACAGCTTTTTCTGAGCCCCCCCCAAGACAAAACAAGCACTTAACCCCTGCAGTGCATGGGGTACGTTTTTAGTTTTCCCAGAGTTCCCCATTAAAATCCAGAACATTCAACAAATGTGCATGTAATAGTTCTAAAATGTAAAAACTTTATTCCATTTATTTCACACACAAAATGCACTTTATTTAGAAGTATGTCTTTCAATTCGTTTCTCTATAAATACTCAGAACATTCCATGTGTGACTGAAAGAACTCCCATGAAAAACAGGGATCTTTTCATCAGCAAACATTTTACAAGCGTACACTTGCTGTGCCTTTCACCCAGACATCTACCAAGGAGAAACACACTTGTGACATAATGGAAAAAGCCATCATGTGACAAAGAGCGACGCAAGATATGTGCAGCCATTCAGCAATCAATGAAACAAGTATTTATTCCTGTGTTGCTTTGACCTTGTTCTTCACCTTAGAGCAAGCCTGGTGTGAATTTACAGTATATTCACAATGTACAATCGTCTCATGTATACCCCGTTGCCTTTTGGTTTGTAATAGAGTAAAGCAAAAACAAATTGTTGCTAATTACACAATAATATTGTAAAATCGCCTGGTTGGATTTGTTGATGGCCCTAAAACTATTATCAATAAGTAAATCATAGCGATATGTCATAGTGATAACGGTTTTAAGTAATGAGTCTCACAGAGGTCTTCAATCTTGTAGTCAGTCTATTTAGGTGGAGCAAAGTATTTACTTATTAGCCGTTTGGTATCATAGTATGCACCGCACTGAACACGGAGCAGAGAGTTGTCTGAGGAGATCAAAATGAAAAATTATGGGAGCAGTGTCACAGGTAAAGGGCTATAAGACTATCTCCAAGCAGCTTGACGTTCCTGTGACTACTGTTGCAAGTATTGTTATGAAGTTTAAAAGGAGAACTATGGGGTCAGTGTTTTTCCCCATAGTTCTCCTTAGGGTAACGGGAGGACACAAACTAGCATCCTCCTGTTACCCTAAGCTCAGTATACCGCGAGCTACAGCTCGCGGTATACCGAGACGCCGCGGCCGGAGCAGATCCCGACCTCGAGATCCGCCCAGCTGCGTGAGTGACAGCTGGCTCTGCCTATCTAGAGGCAGAGCCAGCTGTACCCGCCCCTCCCCCGTCCGTTCTGCCAGTCAGCGCTGGCAGATCGGAGCGGGGAGAGGGGAATCCAGCCCCTCCCCCTGTCACGGCAGAGAGCCGTGACAGGATAGAGAGGTGAGCGAACCCAGAATGTGTTCACTCACCTTCCGATCTACTGAGCCGACCTGTGACTATCTCATTGTCACAGGTCGGCTAGAACTATGAGGTGAGTGCAAATCACTCATCTCATAGTTCTCCTTTAAGGTTCATGGGAGTGTAGTCAACCTCCCTGGATGTGGTCACAAGAGCAGAATTGACAGATGGTTAGTATGGTGCACGAAGAGCCAAGGAAAACTTCCAAGTTGAAAGCCAGGGTCAAGGTACATCCGTGTCTGATTGCATCATCTGTCGCTTTTTGAGCTACAGTGGGCTCAAAGGAAGAAGACGCAGGATGAAAGAAAAGCATAAAAAAGCTAGACTGGAATTGACTGAAATGCATATTGACAAGGCACAATGCTTCTGCTACAATGCCTGGAGTGTTTTGCCAAGGCATATCAGCCCCAAGTTCTACAGACAAAAACAATGAAGGGAATGCTAGCTGCATGTGGCACCTTAAAGTAGACCTTAACGCTCAAAAAACAAATTCTACCAATGCATCCCTCTATGTATGATGATTAATAATAACATAGACATGTCAGGTGTAAAATGCTGCGATATTGAAATACTTACACTTGCAGAGCATTCACTTTCCGATTTGAAAGGGCAAATGACTTCAGGTTTGCCAAATCAATGCACACTGGGATTGCCTTGTCATCAGCAGATCATTGCTGGGAGATCTCAGGGAAAGGTACCTTGTAATAGGAGAGCTAGTAATCTGCCCTTAGCAAACATGACCACTGTCAAGAGACTGGGAAAGAAAAGAGAAATAATATGCAAACACTACAAAGCTGGCAAGTGTCTAGAAGTATGTGTTTGTAGATTGTCATCACTAAACATTTCTAAAGGTGCCTTTGTTGTTATTTTAAAGATATGGGTAAAGGTCTGCATTAAGGCTCCTTTCACACCTATATGTTTAGGCACGATTAGGGATCCCTGCATCAGGAAGCGTTTTCACGATCGATGCGTTCAGAAAGAGTGATTGATTCCTAACCGCATGTAATCATATCACATACGATCACATGCAGTGCCAGCGTGTAAATGCAGCTGCTGTCTTACGATCATTAACTTGAATGGGTGACACAGTAAGGAGCACAGGCTATCTGGTAGTGGCAACAGTAACCCATGCATGAAACAAGGACACCCAGGAACAGTCCAAGTAGGTTTGTCCTGCACATTCATTCAGCAAGACAACAAACACAGTTCAATATAGGAAGGCTTTGCAGAGTACGCCGCATAAAAAACAAAACATCTGCTTAGCCAGACAACTAACTAAAATCATCTCAGCTCCTGACTAACAGGGTGTCCCCTATTGGGTTCCTCAAGACAGCCTTTCAGTGTTCTGTGAGCAGTCAGCCTTTTCACCCAGCAGAATAAAGGGCTATAGGCACGGCCCTGAGCATCAGTCAGCTCCCATATATAAAGACCTGTGCAAAGCTGAGACTAACAAGGAGATGTGGATACCAGGTAAGATGTGGACCATGAAATGGAGGTTTCATCCAGCCCAACACTCTACAAAGGCTCCGGGACCTAGTCCAGATATTATTAAGTCTTTCTCCATAAAATTAAAGTTATTATCATATCAACTGATGCTGCTAAATTTGCCTTAGGCATTAATGACCTCTGGCCACGAAAGGGTTGAGGCCAATGACTGAAACATGTGCTTGGTCTGGAGTTTCCCTGGAAAAAAATGTATGAGTGATTGCCTCTGAAAATAAGAATATAAACATATACGGCCAATACATCTGCCAGCGGCAGGGTGGAAAATAGAGGCCCAGCTTTTTGCTGAGCTGCAGAGAGGGGTGGCAACATTCTGACACACAGATGTGTTAAAATAACACTCTTTACTGTATCAGTCACTGAAGTGGATACAAGGGAGTTGAGAGGGGCAGACTGATAAACTGCAGAACTCTTGTAACATATGCATTTAAAGCACATATAGTACACTATATGCAATAAAAGCAGGAGGTGCAGTTTGATCTGTAACCAGCTTCCAAAGACTAATCACGCTGACAATGAATCAAAAATGTAGCCTGACCATTATTTAATAAATCTAAGCAAATGGCAACTAAGGCATTTAGTATCCATCTGAAAAGCAGAAGACGGCTAGGTTGGGAAGGATTGCTATGGGATACCTCAGGGAGCTCTTTGGGCCTTTTAAAAATATGTTTAAAAGAGAACTATGGGTGTAAGTGTTTTTCCCCATAGTTCTCTTAAGGGTCACGGGAGGACATATACTAACCTCCTCCCATGACCCAAAGCTCAGTATATCGCGAGCTACTGCCCGCTATATACTGAGACCGCGACAGCCGGGATGGATCCTGACATTACTGTCGAGATCCACACAGCTGTGCAAGTGATAGCTGGCTCTGCCTATGTGGAGGCAGAGCCAGCAGAGCCCTTCCCGTCTCAGTGCTGGAGGATCAGAGCGGTGAGGGGGAGCGGGGAATTCCTGCAGGGAGCCGAGACTGCAGGGACATGATCAAGAAGTGAGCGAGCGACGGTACGCGTTTGCTCACTTCCCGATCTATTGAGCCGACGTGTGACAGTTTCATTGTCACACATCGGCTTGAACTATGAGGATGAGTGATTTTCACTCACCTCATAGCTCTCCTTTAAACTAGGAATATGGTTTTGGAGGGGGGAGATCTGAACGTCCCTAAATTTAAAATAATGAACAGCTGGCTAACCACAGTCAGATTCTAATTATTTATATCTGCACATACTGTAGAATGGCGACCTACCAAAAAAAAAAAAATCTATGCAAGTGATATTTAATTATATATACCGTAGTTACCCAACCTCTGCAAAGCAATATAACCTTTTGTTGATCTGACAGATCGGATTCCAACCAGGGGTGATTTTGTTTTTACCAGTAACCAGCTTAACAATGGTCTTGTAAAATACAGTGTACAAATACAGCGGGAAACGCACAGTAGAAAATGACAAGTCACTGACCCATTATGTATCATAAGACATTTCTTTGCTGTGACTAGTAAAGGCACCAGGGAAATGTGCAAGGTAGCCTCAGATGGCTGTAACATTATACAGGGGGCTGGCCATCTTGTGGTTGACCCTTAGGTAGACAGCAGATTCCAAAGGCCACCACTAGGACAGACAAAACTTCTCCATACTATCCTCCATCCTTCCTAGGATACAAACTTTTGGGGGAACTACAGTGTATTACAGGTTTCCCTTGCCCAAGCACAATTACAAGTAAAGAACTTCTTTGAGCTCAACAGATAATCAGCTTCCTGGGCCTCAAAAGAGTTGGCTGAACAACGTCTCTGTACATTCCACCTGCAAGCATGCTTCTGGAAAATAACTTTCTGGTTAACAAAGGTTGAGGAAAAACTGCAGTACAAACATTGTACGATACACCAGGACCGTACAACCCACAGGAGCCAGGCAGCCAAAGTTGTTAATCTTGTTTACTGTTGTCAATGGAGACGAGAGGACTCCTGATCTTTGGTACTTGGCCCATTTCTGGGTTACCAGCTCAGAGAACACAAAGATGCCTCACTTCTGCTTCAGAGCATGAGCTGCATTCAGACTAGAACTGTAAATAAATAGCATAGAATGCTGGAGATTTCTAGGAAACATGTGACTCATTCACTGGCTGTCCCATTTAGGAAACCTCTTGTGGGTGAGATTACTGGGGGAATTGTCAGCAGTAGTAAAGCCCGGATCACTGAATGATGCTGATCATCCTGCTTGTCACAGTCCACTCCTATCTCAACCATGCTGATCATCATTACCTGTACATACACTATAGTATACACTGGACATGGCACTATACCAATGATCGCCGGACACTGAGCCATACTGACCCACTATACCAGTGATCTCCGGACACTGACCCACTATACCAGTGATCTCCGGACACTGACCCACTATACCAGTGATCTCCGGACACTGACCCACTATACCAGTGATCTCCGGACACTGACCCACTATACCAGTGATCTCCGGACACTGACCCACTATACCAGTGATCTCCGGACACTGACCCACTATACCAGTGATCTCCGGACACTGACCCACTATACCAGTGATCTCCGGACACTGACCCACTATACCAGTGATCTCCGGACACTGACCCACTATACCAGTGATCTCCGGACACTGACCCACTATACCAGTGATCTCCGGACACTGACCCACTATACCAGTGATCTCCGGACACTGACCCACTATACCAGTGATCTCCGGACACTGACCCACTATACCAGTGATCTCCGGACACTGAGCCACTATACCAGTGATCTCCGGACACTGAGCCACTATACCAGTGATCTCCGGACACTGAGCCACTATACCAGTGATCTCCGGACACTGAGCCACTATACCAGTGATGTCCGGACATTGAGCCACTATACCAGTGATCGCCAGACACTGAGCCACTATACCAGTGATCGCCGGATACTGAGCCACTGTACTAGTGATCTCCGGACACTGAGCCACTATACCAGTGATCGCCGGACACTGAGTCACTATACCAGTGATCGCCGGACACTGAGTCACTATACAAGTGATCGCCGGACACTGAGTCACTGTACCAGTGATCGCTATCGCCGGATACTGAGCCACTGTACTAGTGATCTCCGGACACTGAGCCACTATACCAGTGATCGCCGGACACTGAGTCACTATACCAGTGATCGCCGGACACTGAGTCACTATACAAGTGATCGCCGGACACTGAGTCACTGTACCAGTGATCGCCGGACACTGAGTCACTGTACCAGTGATCGCCGGACACTGAGCCACTGTACTAGTGATCGCCAGTGACTGAGTCACTATACCAGTGATCACTGGTGACATAGGCATTAGGGACCACTGTTGACTGTGCCAGTATTCCACTAATCACTTGCCTTAGTAATAGTCCTTAAAACTGCAGTACAAGGCAGTGCTCTGCAAGTAGTATACAGTCACATGACAGAGCTGCATTAGTCCCCCGAGCTGGCAATGACTAGGCTATGGGTAGCACGGCTTACAGACAGTTATCGGTCAGGTGTGGACGAACATACCCTTACACCATCAGGACTCGCTGACAGCTGTGTGTTGTGCTCGCTGTGGCCTCCTCTTTCCCCAGGCAGAACCTCCCTCACCTCGCAGCGCTCCTGTCAGTCGGTCTGGTTCTCCTGAGACCTGAGGGGGGCGACCGTCCTCCGGACACCGGAAATCCATTAACAACCACAACTTCCGCCGCTCGCTACGGCTCTGACTGGGAACTCTGTGGTGCTCACGTGATGCAGCAAGTGCCTTTACGGTGACATGGTCACATGGCCACATTCCGCTGGCCTCTCATATGACCGCGCATACAATTCATAGAGGAGTTGCTGTACGCATTTGTTTTATTAAAGGTACAGTTACAGCTGTTATGAGTCTTTAACCAAAAACAACTAAGAAGTCACTGATGTGCGAACTGTCCTATGTGCTGTAAAGGATGATTTTACATTGGTAATAGTATTGTTTATTTACCTTCTCCCTTAAAATCTATTCGCACTATAAGGTGTGCGTTAACGTGCGGTACTGCAACGCAATACGAAGTCAATTACAGTAGTAACTTTGCGGCTCCCTGAGGGCTGCAGAGTGTGAATCTGGAAGAAGCGTGGGCAGGCGAGTATAACTTTTTTTTTTTTTGTGGGGGGGAATTAAATAATGGATAAGTAAGGTCATAGTTTAAGTAGAATAAGGGAGGGCCATATCCCCATTAGATTTTTTTTTTTGTAATAAATTCTTTATTTTATCAAATTTCAAAGGTTTACACAACGCGTAGGCAAATAATATAGAAAGATATTCAAATTGCATTCTTTGCATGTAAATGCTAACAAAGTAAATTCAGTATTTTGCAAAACTCATTATTGCAGGCTTCGCAGGGTTACTAAAAAAAGAAAAATGAGATTAGATTTTTTTGCCATTTGTGTCCCATTGGGGAGATTTCCCTTTACGTCCTGTTGAATAGCCAGGACAGGAAATGAGATGGTGGTCAGCCGGTTCACCAAAACTAGTGTCTCCATTGGACGATTTCCCATCTTTTTCCGTTCTGGTGACAACTCCAAAATTTGTAATTTTGTATCACGTTTTCTGATAATGTTTAGCAGGACAAATGGAGAGGATGATGCTCCTTAACAGGGACACAGATAGCAAAAAAAAAAAAAACCTGACAGGTGTCCAATCCCTCTCCTCTCTATACAAAACTAAAAACATTTTGGCTTCAGTTGCACTTTTAAAGAGAACAATGGCCCCACCGGTTTTCCCATAGTTCTCTTTAGGGACCCAAAGCTCAGTATATAGTGGGCTATTGCACTTTGTATGCTGACAGTGCAGAGCCGTGCTGCGTCCAGGAAAGATCCTGACAATATTGTTGGGATCCACCCCGCTGCCTGATTGACAGCTGGAGCTCTCTGGAGCTGTGCCCGCCCCCTCTCCTGTCTGTCCCTCCAGTCAGCGCTGGAGGATCGGGGAGGGGGGAAGAAAATCCCTGCGGTAGGTGGTGACTAACAGTCACCACTCTCTGCAGGGAGATGATCGGGAACTGAGCAATCAGTAGTATGTGATCGTTCAGTTCTCAATCAATAGATAGCTGCAGTGTCACATTGGCTCTAATTTTGGGGATAAGTGTATTTCACTCTCCTCATAATTCTCCTTTTAATAGGAAGTAAATACTCCTACTGGTATTGATCCCCATATCCACATATTAACCAGTCTTCAGCCTCCTCACTTTAGCAGCTCCTATTTTGGTCTGCAACAAATTGCCTGCTGCTATTGACAAGGACATTTTTCTCCACAGCAGTTCACATTGTACTACAAGAAAATGCCCACCAGCTGCCATAGGCACACATCAAGGTAATTATGGTGGTAGGTAGTAGCCATACAGCCCGAAACCACACAGAGATTCTCTATAGTGACACCTAAACTGACCACATAACCCCTCTGAAGATTCAGAAAAATAGGTCGGCATAGAAAATTCATGCTTACTAAGGATGCCCCGATTCCGTTTTTTCGGAATACCGATATTTATACTTTAGTACTCGCCGATGGTGAGTACCGGTACTTCCGTTAGCATAGAGCCAGCTTCCCGGGCAATCAGGGAGCCAGGCGGTATGTCATTACTCAACGCCTGGCTTCTTGATTGCCCGGGAAGCCGACTCAATTCTGTTTGGCCGGCTCGATGCTGATTGGCCGGGAAGCCGGCTTCCCAGCCAATCGACATCAAAGCCGGCCAAACAGATCTGATAATATGGTGACACAACCTCCACCATGCAGACACCTCAGTCCCTTCACATCGATCCTCAGCAGCATTCATTACCATACTACAGATGTCCCTCGGCCAGCTGGGCAGACACTGCTCTTGCAGATCTGCACACGTGATCGTCCCTCAGCCTGCTACTGCGCATGCGCACACTGCCCAGTGCTCTCATTCAGACATTCTCTAACAGCATCAAGCATGCGGTGCTGGCGCTGTTCACACAGGAGACGTGGGCAGATCCTGGAGAGCGGTGTCTGCCCAGCTGGCCAAGGGACTGGTACAGTAATGACTGCTGCTGAGGATCTATGTGAGAGGAATGATTTGTCTGCAATGTAGGGGTTGTGTCACCATGTTATCAGATTTGTTTGCCTGGCTCATTGCTGATTGGCTGGGAAGCCGGCTTCCCGGCCAATCAGCATTGAGCCAGCCAAACAGCATGGAGCTTCCTGGCTCCATGTTCCCTCATGGCACTGCCGGTCAGGAAATCTCCCTCTGACTGGAAGTTCCCGTATCGGGAAAGGTATCGGAGCATTTGGGCGAGTACGATTACTTGCCCAAATACTCGGTATCGGCACATCCCTAATGCTTACAGGCCACAATGGTTTATTATTGGTATTTATATAATGCCTACAATTTACGCAGAGCTTTACATAGTTGCACATTCACATCAGTCCCTGCCCTCAAGGAGCTATGGTCCCTATCTCACATGCATACATACATACAGGGACAATTTAGAAACAAGCCAATCAACCTAGCATGTCTTTGGAGTGTGGGAGGAAATCTACTCAAGCACAGAGAGAGCATGCAAACTCCTTGCAGACAGTTATCTGGCCAGGATTTTGAACCAGAGACCCCTAGTGCTGCAAGGCAGAAGCACTAGCCACTGTGCTGCCATGGCTAAGCAAGTCCGGTTAAACGTGACTGAACATTGGGTGGGAAAAAACTGAAGCAAACAGAATCTGGAGCAGTTGCCCATAGTAACCAATCAGCTTCTCTTTTCAGTTTGTTCAGTTAAGCTTTGAAAATGTGTCCGGACTGTGTTTTGTAGGGTCATGCATTCAGGGTGTTACAGTTGCTGACAGTGAATGCCCCCTGACAGCCTTCTTCCATGATTTCTCTGCAATTCCCAGTTTAAAATTGCTGGCAATAGTGAATTAGGCTGCTGCAGCTGCCATGAAAACTGCCATACCCCTATTAGTCTTTCAACTCAGAAATTTGAAGCACAACTGCACTAATATATAGTATTTTGGGGCAATTAAAGCATGCTTAAAAACAAAAATGTAATATATTGCAGCAAACCTGTTCCTAGATGTTGTGGCTGCATTGTTTTCTTTTTTGCAAGCTTTTCTCCTTTATTTTTACCTGGTGATCCTGCCAGTAACATACTTCCAGTTCTAGGGTGGCAACACTCACTCACCCTATTGTATCAGGACTACTCAAACATGCCAGTAGTACAAAAACTTTCCACTCTTTTCCATAATATACAGCCCCAAGTTCAAAAACATAAGTACGCTGTGTAAAATCTACATAAAAACAGAATGCAAAGAAAGCTGGCAAAGTAAGTGGTACTAAAAAGGAAGAGCTGGAGGAACATTCTGCAACTAATTAGGTTAATAAGCAACAAGTCAGTAACATGATTCGGTATAAAAAGAGCATCTAAAGCTGGCCATACACCTTACAACCATCGCACGACTTTCGTTGTGCGATGGTTGTAAGGTGATAAAAATTCCGTACAAACTGCCCATCATGGACAGGCAGATCGTACTTGCGATCATCGCAAGCCCACCCCCCTGAGGGGAGGGCTTGCTGATGATTGCAATGCTGAGCGGGCATTGTGCGCTTACGCCTTGCGATCGCGCTACCAACCCACCGAAAATTGTACCATTTTTGGCAGGTTTTCTAACGTTCTCGTAAGACGAAAGTCGTGTGTACAGTAAATGCGGTCGCACGCTGCCCATACACCTGCCGATTATCGTACGATCGCGGGATCACCCGCGATTATCGTACGATAATCATCAGGTGTATGGGCACCTTAAGAGAGTCAGAGTGCTTAAGAAGTAAAGATGGGCAGAGGTTCACCAATCTGTTATAGGCTGTGTCTAAAAATTTCAGAATCATTTTCCTCAACATAAAATTGCAAATACTTGAAATATATCATCATCTACAGTACATAATATCATCAAGAGAATCTGGAGAAATCTCTGTGCGTAATGGGTAAGGCCGAAACGGAATATTGGATCCCCCGTGATCTTTGGGCCCTCGGACGGCACTGCATTAAAAACAGGCATGATTCTGTCATGGATATCACTGCATGGTATATCTGTAAAAAAATAAATCAAGGCAACTGGACTTTCTGTATTTTTTATGGAGACGTTTCGCTGGTCATCCCACTAACTTTCTCAATGACTTGTACAAAAAATTATCTGGGAATAAATATGGTAAATGTTGCACCTATCCACATACTCTGTCTATCATAACCAGCATGGGGTCAGAGCACTTACGAAGGTATGATGTTGATTGCATTTGCATGATTGGAGCTAGCAGGTGTTATTAACCCGCCCAGAGAGAGGTGTTAAAAACCAATGCTCCTCCCTCCCTAGGATGCATACTTGACTGTCTTCAAAGGAGTGACCTTTTTTCCTTTTAGATGTAGGTATACTGCTGAATCCTGACCAGAGAGTTTGGCTCTTCTATGCTGTGCCATACGCTGGTGTAGCTGTTGTTTTGTTTCACCGACATACAATTCTGACCACTACTCAATGCACTGGACTGCATACACAATGCTGTTCATCTTGTGTTTTGGTGTTGGGTCTTTTGGGTGAACCAGTTGTTGTCTCAGTGTGTTGCTGGATGTAAAGCAGACAGGGGTGTGATGTTTATTAAACACCTCTTCTTTCTGTTTTGACAAAGGCCCAGTCTGGATACCCGCACGTTTTAAGGTCCCTTCTGAGGTGTTTGAATTCCTTCCCCTTGTGCTGGTGGGGATGTTCTCTGTCCCTTGATGTAGAGTCCTGATGACTCCCAGCTTGTGATCCAGAGGATGGTGGGAGTAAAATGGCAGGTACTGGTCTGTGTGTTTTCCCACCAGCACAGAGGCCAAAGAATAGCCAGTAGCAAATTTCAGTGTGCAATGCATGTGTAGCAAAGCTGCATCGCCTGAGGTGCCATTCAAAACGAATAGCATCACGACACACTAAAGCATCATCATGATGCAAAAGTGTTATTCAGCCCTTAAAGTAGAAGAACTAATTTTTCTAATTTTATGGTACAAGCCGACAGGCGTTGTGTTTTCCATTCATACACATGCAGCTTTGTCCAAATGTAAAAAAAACACACATTGTCTGCAACCTGCTTTTGCTGCAGTTCAAACCTCAGAAGGACATGCTGCATCCAAAACAAAATGCAGCGCAACACAAAGCAGGCCAGAAGTAGCCTCTGAACTGCCATGTATACGGCTCTTTTGAAGTAAGTGATATTTTGCTGACCCGTGTTTAACGTGTGTTCAAAATACAGGAAAACAACACCTGTTGACATGAGCCCTTAGAGTGTGGAAGGGTTAGAACTAGGGATGTCTCAATACCATTTTTTCAAGACCAAGTACAAGTACTTTCCCTCAGATACCAATTATCGATACTTTTTCTTAAAGGGACATGTGACTTTTTTCTAAAACAATACAGACTAATGATTTTAGGGCAGTTGGCAGTTTCTTTATAATTACGAAGAACTGTAACTCAATCCATAATTTTATTTGTCCTGATAGAAAAAACTATTTTAACCAAAACCGTATTGGGTCACCTGACTGCACCGTCTGTAGAGTGCTTGCATTTTCTGAGTGAAATTTGAAATCCACTGTGTAGGGTTGCACTGGATGGCAGTATGAGGTACAGATAGTACACCTGGCGGAGGGGAAGGACCGATCACCAAAAGGTAAGTATAGCGGGGGGAACAGTTGGCCAGATTTAAGTGGGTAACATTTTCCCAAATTACTTGGGAAGGTGAATTTACCCTATAAATTTTTATTTTAACTTGTATTTATTTTATTACCTTTTTAGTACTTTATTTTAATTTTTATCACTTTTTTATTTTATTATCTTATAATTTTTTATCACTTTTTTTTCACTCAGCTTTATTGATACCACACAGGGGATAACAAGCCCCTGTGTGATATAATTCAGAGGTGACAGGCTCTTTTTATGAGCCTGCCCTCCAATACAGAAGATACAGCACACTGCTGTGCTGTATCTTCTGTTCAGCTCCGTTTGTGACAGCTGACACAGGAAGCACTGGGAATACAGAACTCCTGTGTCACTGATCACAAAGCAGAGCTCCCCACTCTCTATTCTGAACTGCTGTGCCGTAGTCCCGGGTCCCAGAGAAGAGCAGCGGAGCCCAAAAACCACGGCGGGGAGGGGGCGGACCTTGCTATACAAGTGATCTGGGCGGATCACGTGTACAAACAGCCCAAACCAATTAAAAAATTTAAAACGGCACTACGTATCGAAGCATTTTCACAAGTACAAGTACTCATGAAAATGCCCTGATTCTAGTATCAGTATCGAGACATCCCTAGTTAGAACCTCCGTTCTGTTATTGCTGCCTGTGTCACTGCTGGATAAAGTCCACTAGATTCCTGTCCTAGGTGGAACCATCTCTCCTGTGGGTCTCAAACAGTAAACGTATCTGACAGGTTCAAACCCTTCCCAACTCTTAAAAAAAAAAGTTTAATTGCTCCCTGTTGTTGTTTCTGTTAGCTTCCTGTGCCAAATGGCACCATTAAATGCCTATATTAACCGGTACCATCTGGGGCAGGATGCTAAAAGAAATGAAAACAACAGGGGCAATCTCTCCAATGGACATATAGATGGCAGTAAAAGCTTTGATAGAGGTTCTAACCCTTCCATCATTGTATTAGTAATATAGATATATATATATATAT
>NW_017306402.1:1294488-1297198 GCF_000935625.1 Nanorana parkeri | reverse complement strand
TGCATTTATATATTTTTTATTTTATTTTTTTACAAGTATATTATTAAAATATGCTGGCCATAGGCAGCCACTTTGATGTGCAGTTTATCCTCTCTTATAGAGCTGTGATACTGCACTGTGATGAATGTAATAATCCTTTTGTTATAGTTATCTACTTTCCATATATTGCTCTACATTTCTGATCTCTAGCAAGTCTTTTTGGTACTGTCATGTTCCCTTGTGGTTTGTCTTAGCCCTGATAAAGGGGGGTGTTTTGGACCCCAAATGCGTTGTCTACTCTAATTCAATGTCCCCTGACCCTAATGGAATAAAGTTATATATGTACTATTTTAATTAGTGTGGCACTTCAGTTCCTACATCTACTGTGTTCACTGTCAAGCCAACGATACCACAGAGATCCTTTGGATTGCCGACATTGCCAACTCATTAGCCAGATCACACCCATTCACATTACTTATTTTTTTTAAATTATGTTTGGATGAGAAACAGCAACAGAATAACTACATGGGTACAGGGCTTTCTTACCACATTTCCAAACATCCAATAAGATGGAGTTACCATTCGGGTACTCAGACAGCCACTGGTGATGAGACGGCTAAGTACAATAGCTGACATTGGACATTACTCCATCCACACTGTTTAGCATAGACGGGGAAATCAAATGATTTTCTCTAATGCAGACTGCAGGCTCAGCAAAAAAAAAATCTAGCCATGCATCACTAGGTTTAGGTTTGAATGTAATAATCCATCACTAGGTTTAGACAGTACTGGAGACCTTGGACATGTAAATCTCCAATCTGCACTTTTCAATTCACCATTATTTAATGCTGCTTTTTTCCCCCTTACACTTTGTATAGATACATTGGGTGGAATTGATCAGAACTGGAGCGGACATGGCAACCAATCAATTCTATCTTTCACGTTCAATGCTTACAGTGCAACTGAAGCCAAACGTATTTTTTTTTTTTTCATTTTGGAAAGTTTGGAGAGGAATTAGACCCCTGTCAGGTTTTTACTGCTGTCTGTGTCGCTTCACCCTCTGTTTTTTTTTGTTCTGGTGACCGTTATAAGTGAAAGTGAAAATAATCCCATATTTTGCAGTGTTATCAGAACAGAAATGGATGGGAAATCTTCCAATGAGGACACTAGTTTTGGTGACGCAGCTTACTACCAAGGATTAACCTTTTTTATATGGATTTCCTCTCTCTTCCTGTTGTGGCTATCAAAAAGGAAGTGGAGGTAATTCTCCCAAATGGGACACAGATATATAAAAAAAAGCTGATAGGGGTTATAATCCTCCCTTACACTAGCCAAAAGTGAAAATAATTTTTGGCTTCAGTTCTACTTGAACTGAACTGAAGATAGAAGCTGATTGGTTATTATAGGCAATTGCTCTAGATTCTGTCTGCTACAGTTTTGTTAAATTGCATTTGCTTGAGGTCAGCTTTCAAAGAACAGTGACATAATTCTTAGGAATTTAGACAGCTTTGATCATTATATATCTGTAAAAAATAAGTCAAGGCAACTGGCCTGCTGTATTTTTCTTGAAGATGTTTCACTGGTTGTCCAACCAGATGACCAGTGAAAAGTCTTCAAGAAAAATACAGCAAGTACAGTTGCCTTGACTTATTTTTACAGATATACTATCCCCAGGATGAATGAAAACCTTCACAGACATATTTGATCATTATACTTTAGTAACACAAGGTGGTGCTGTAGGAACAGAGACGTGTGGATCAAATGACTGGGAGCTGTGTGTATGAAGTTGGCGAATACAAGGTAAAGGCTTTCTGGAGCTGTGTCCTTTCCTTACTCTCCTGTCCTAGTCATGTACTGAATCCAAGGCAGAGCTCAGCCTAAAGGTGCCCATACACCTGGGAAATCCCGCGATCATACGATAATCGGCAGGTGTATGGAAGGCGACCGTTTCTACTGTACAGTTGCACGTCTTTTGTCTCCACAGCAGGCTTGAAAACCCGCCGAGAATCGTACGATTGTTGGCGGGTTAGTGGCGTTCTCGGGAGACAAATGCCGAACAGGCCGGTGTGCGCAAGCGCACACTGCCCGTTCAACATTGCAGCGGGACGGGCTTGCGATGGGCAAGATGGGCAGATCGTGCGTTTTTTAAATTACCTTACAGCCATCGCAAGACAAAAGTGTATGGTCAGCTTTATGCTCTCATACAAACCCCACCTGATTCTCTTTTGGATTGTGTGAGGTTTAGCTGGTAGAACATGCAGCACAGCTGCAGATTATTATGACTTTAGAGATAAGCAGGCTATTCTGAGACTTAAGGTGCCCATACACTGCACGATTCTCGTACAAGAATCGCGGGAAATCCCGCGATCGTACAAGAATCGTGCAGTGTATGGAAGGCGTGCGACCGTTTCTACGGTACGGTCTTCCGTCGAACCAGCATGCTAGAAAACCCGCCGGGAATCGTACGATTCTCAGCGAGTTAGTGGCCTGCTGGTTCGACAACTGCCGAACGTGCCGGTGTGCACACGCGCACACTGCCCGTTTGCAGTCATCGTAAGCCCGCCCCTCATTACATTCATCGTAAGCCCGCCCCTCAGGGGGGCGGGCTTGCGATAATCGAGAGTACGATCTGCCTGTCCAAGATGGGCAGATCGTACGTTTTTTTTAAGTACTTTACAACCATCGCAAGACTAAAGTCTTGCGATGGTTGTAAAGTGTATGGCCACCTTTA
>NW_017306402.1:1283724-1294008 GCF_000935625.1 Nanorana parkeri | reverse complement strand
GCTGGTTTGTAACATGATCGTGAGATATCTGCCGAACGGGCCAGTGTGCGCACGGGTACACTGCCCGTTCAGCATTGCAGTCATCGGAAGCCCGCCTCTGGGGGCGGCGGGCTTGCGGTGTTCGCAAGTACGATCTGCCTGTCCAAGATAGGCAGATCGTACGTTTTTAAAATTACTTTACAACCCTCGCAAGACAAAGTCTTGCGAGGGTTGTAAAGTGTATGGCCACCTTTATAGTTCTACACCAGAAGGGCAGTAGAAAGTCTGTTAATGACTTAGAATTACAGGAAAGTAATGTTAGTTTGCTTTCCGTTTAATATATTGATGTTTCATGATATACATATTTTACATGCTTTTAAAAGGCAAATGTATTTACATTTTGCCATTAAGGTCTTTGGTAAGATCCTGTTGGACAGGCTCAAACACCTCCTCCCTGACCTGGTTTACCCTGATCAGATAGGCTTTATTGTTGGATGGAAGGTCAGGGATAACTCAATCAGAGCTATCCAACTTGTGCACTCGGTAACCAACAGCCCAGATTCTCCGTTGTATCGTCTCCTGTCCGCCTAGACTGAGAAGGCTTTTGACAAGGTGGACTGGGTCTTTTTGGAGGAGGTGCTCAGAGCCATGGCCTTGGGGTCCCAGATGCTTCACAGGATTCTGGCCTTATACCACAACGCTAAGGCTCAAGTGAATGTGAGTGGTGCCCCTTTTGCAGTAAGAAACGGTACAAGACGAGGATGCCCACTCTCGCCATTCCTCTTTGTCTTGACTTAAGCCACTTCTCTGGACAATCGACGCAAACTAGACATGTGCGATTCGATTTTCGGACATTTGGATGTATCCGAATTACAGACATAACGAATGCAAACGAATCCGAATTTCCATTTCCGAAATTCGGTAGCGGTAGTTCGAACGTTCGTTTCCTTTTCGGTTCTTATTCGTTTCTTATTCGTTTCGTTCATTGGAGCAAAGTGACATTAGAGAAGGAGAAAAATATTTTTTCCCCCTCAAATGTCACAAACGAATAAGAAACAAATAAGAACCGAAAAGGAAACGAACGTTCGAACTACCGCTACCGAATTTCGTCTGAATCCGAATTGACTTTCACACCCGAATCCCGAAAAACGAAATAACACAAATCCGAATTTAAAACGAAATGAAACAAATTTTTTGGCAGTGCACATGTCTAGCGCAAACCCTAATATCCATGGTGTCCATGTAGGTTCTAGTAAATACAAACTGTCTGCTTATGCAGATGATGTATAGTTTTTGATCCAATTATCTCTTTGCCTAACATAATGCAAGAGTTGGCGGATTTTGGCCGACTGTCTAACTTCAAAATAGTTAGTGCTTTTGCACATAACCTACGCCAGTCTGTTTAGTTTACGTGAAAGGTTGACTTGCTGAAGAACCTAGGTATACATCCGACTGGCCATTGTAATCGTGTATATATTCGCAAAAGTTCAACCACTGCTTCTCTCCATCAAGGTAGATATCTGTTGGGACAGGTTGGCCTTTACCTGATTAGGTAGAATAAATATACTGAAGGTGGCCATCTTACCCAGGCTTCTGTTCCATTTGCAGGTTATCCCAGTGGATATACCCAGGTGCTTCTTTCACAAGGTCAAGTGTCTTCTTGAGCTTTGTCTGGAGTAATAGAAAGCCTTGTTTAGCTTGCTTGGTACTCAGTAAACCTCAGGATTCTGGAGGCCTAGGGCTAACTGACAGCTTTCTTTACTACAAAGCAATAGCACTCCAGTGGATTCTCAATTAGTAACGCCACGTCTGCCCTAAACTATGGGTTCTTTTGGAGAAGAGCATTGCTTCTGTTGAATGTACATGGTTTATCTGGGATATCCTCCCCTGTGACTTTACATTCCTTTGTGATTTGGGATGTGCTTATCTGTACACAGTCTGGTTTCCACAATGTCTCCTCTGTCCCCTGTTGGAGGATTTTTGTGGTTTCCATCTGTGGAGCAGCTTACATTTTTTAGGTCATGGGCCTCCCATGGGGATGTAAGGTTGGTCTAAGTTTCTTAGGGGTGGACAATTGGCCCCCTTGGGTGACCTGCAGGAATGTTTTGGGAGCTTTCCTATGGATGCTTGGAGGAATGGTCAATTGCTTCATTTTTATTACTCTCATATGGAGATGGTGTGTCCTTTGAATTCTCTTACATTCTTTTAGAAATTGTGTATGGATGTACACCCCTAATTAAACTAATATCTTTGCTTTACTTTTAGCCACACCCGCACGTAAGCTTCAATATATCAGGGAATGGGAATGGAACTTGGGAACTGAATTCTCTGACCCTCAAATTAAGCAAATGTTTACATTGAGCAATGGCTCCTGTATAGATTCCAAGTCACAAGAAACATGTTACAAGCCTCTCTCTTGTTGGCTTAGGGTCCCCTCTCATCTAGCAAAAATGTATCCACCTTTATTCCCTTTTTGTTGGACAGGTTGTGGTAGAAAAGGAAACCTCTTACTTATATGTTGGGAATGCCCAAGCATATGACACTTTTGGCCAGACGTTAGATTACAGATTCAGAGGATTTTAGATACTGAGTTACTAGACAAACCAGGACCTTTTTTACTACATTGAGTTACTTTGCCAACCTTGCAATACAAACAATACGCCCTTCACTTTCTGAACGCTGCCAAGTGACTGAGTGTTCTTTTTTTTGGAAGTTTACAGCAGTTCCTACATGTCTGATTTGGATTACCAAGGTTAATGAGATTGAGATGAGGTGGAACATTGAGTGGCCACTGGCAAAGATCATTATGATACATTTTAATCTATATGATCCACCTGTATTGACTATATCTATGAGCTTGATATTAGTTTGGTCTCCTTTTTCCTGTGTTCCTCTGGGTTATACTATGGGTATTACGCCTGTTTTTTACTGGATACTTACCTCTGTATTTGCACTAAATCTCCATTAGGCCAACTATTCGCATCTGGTATTACTACTGTTCTATTTTTGGTTTATTCTTGACCAGTTAGTATTAGTTCTCTTTTCTGCTTGTTCTGTTCTACTCCTTATCTTGCTTCTACTTCTCATCTTCTTTTCCCCTCCTTCTGTGGTCTCTGTTTAATTTCCTCTTCATTCTGTCTGGTGATTTCTGTTCTTTGCTACCTTGTGACTGCAAGCTAGATTGACTACTAAGGGCTATAGTGATTTGACAATGATGCTAATACTCTATTACTTTTGATTGTTCTACCTCTTACCTTTTGTCATTTGCAATGGTGGTCGACTTGGTGATGTAGCTTGTACCGGTTATTATTCCCTTTCTCATGCTTGCATGTGTTTCTTGTTGGAATAAATAAAGATTATATATAAAAAAGGAATCTTTACTTTAAAGGCTGTGCAGTGCAGCTTTCTGACCATGTTTCATGTCACACCCATATTCGTCGATGTTAAGCCTGATGAAGGGACCCTGCATGTTCCCGAGAGCGCTTGTTTCCAATTGACAATTGTTCAATAAAAGAATATTTTGGTGATCCTGAAAGGATTTTCGCTGTGCTGGTAACATTCTTCTCAACAAAACCAAAACAAAATGTGATTAGCGGCGCCATCCGCAGTCATTTCTAGTGCCCTTACCTATCATTGGGATTTTTTGGTAAGGAGTGTGACAAGATCCTCTAACATTCAACATGGTCACATCGGGAACCCTTCAGCCTCCCCCACTTACTTGAAATGCAGGATTCTTCTCTACAGGCCACTTCTGTATTTTGAATTTTATATATCTGTGTGTGGCTCTGCCCACACATCCACATCATCCATTCACAGATCCTTTGACAGGGTAAGGGTAATTGTCAGTGAGGTCTGCAGATTAGTATCCTTGCAGTGTACTGATATCTGCTTCCATCTTTTTCCTTGTGGATTATGCGTGATCACCCATCACTGCCCCCTCATCCATACTAGGAGGAGATGGCCTTCGGTAACTGCAAGGAAATCCATGCACTAATCGGACACAGGCTCCCACCACCATCCAGCACCCCCCAAACCCCCAATTCCCCCTGACCTTCCCACAAGCACAACTGATTGTTCATAATCCCCACCAGTGGAGGTTCCCCTTCCATTCACCCCTCATCGATGATATCGCTTCAGCTATTACTTTTTGGTAAGTTTTTCAAATTTTGCATAAATCCAATTCCTTATGGTAGTAGCGCTTCTATCATTCTCAAGCAACAACACAGTGCACACCAGCTGCACCTCACCCCCCTCAGTCCCAACATCATCCAACAGCCCATGTCCACCCGTGCCTGTCACCCCCCTCCCATGCACTAATCGGACACAGGCTCCCACCACCATCCAGCACCCCCCAAACCCCCAATTCCCCCTGGCCTTCCCACAAGCACAACTGATTGTTCATAATCCCCAGCAGTGGAGGTTCCCCTTCCATTCACCCCTCGTCGATGATATGGCTTCAGCTATTACTTTTTGGTAAGTTTTTTAAATTTTGCATAAATCCAATTCCTTATGGTAGTAGCGCTTCTATCCCCATTTTTTGTTCTTGACAAACGTCGGACACGCCGATCCGCATTCATAGAAGCTGCACACCTAGCACGAAAAAAACCCATACCCAATCACCCTCACCCTTGTGGTAGCGCTGTATCAGGGGACTGCAATCCCAATTTTACGGTAACTGCAGTGTGACCGCTCCACAGCAATCAATGAAAGCAAATAACTTTATTGGTCTTAAAGTGTATTTCTACTTTTGCAGCCAGATTGCCATAACACCTATTTTATATTTGTTACATGTTTTTTTTCACATTGCATCACTTTTTTTTTTTTCAATTGCTGCTTGCAGAATACATGATCTGAAAGAAAATGTGTTCTGTACTGAGTTTTGCTCTGGAATGCAAGGGGGGCCTGGGCAGGTTAATGGTAACATAATTAACCCTATCTGTACTGTGCTGGCAGATGTTAATATCAGTTGTAAATTAGATTTGAGCACTGTCTGAATTAACAAAAGGTTAAAGATCTAGAAGCATTGTATGTTAATGAGAGGAAGTTCAGCCTGTTCCTGGTCTTTTTATGGGGACAGACAGCGTTTCCTTTTACCTGGAAAATGAGAGATAAGCTTGCAAAGGACTGCTGCACAGAGACATTTAAAAGGTAAGAAATCTTGTTTTTAATTATTTTAAGTATACTGTGGGTTTTCCCAATTTTGGTTGTAAAAGTGGAAATACACTTTAAAATGTATGTGAACAGTGAACGTATCTTATTTGCTCCCTTATGGTATGTTATGGTATGTTTTAGTTTCCACTAGATGGAACTTAAAATCATACGAAAAAAAACATCTTAGTAATGAGATACAATTCAAGACAACACTATAGAGAAGGATCATATAAATGTAACCATTGCTTTCCCTGTAGTATAGGTGATACTACAGGGAAAGCAATGGTTACATTTATATGCTCGTTCCCCCAACGGTCTCTAGAATTTTAGCATTGTATCTTGTTACTAACATGTATTTATTTCCAGTCATCCTCCTCTCCAGTTAGAGTCTATACTGCCGTATTTGCCCCATATACTGTGTTCTAAAGAAAATTAACCCGAAGGGAAGTTACATTAATTTTGCCCCATTCTCAGAATAGCTCTTTAATTCACAGCTATTGTAAATAAACCCCATAAACAACATTTACCAACTGTCTATTTTGTTGATTAAATAATAGTACAGAGTACATGGATTAATAAACTCCCTTTTGCCTTATAGAATAACAGAATGGCATCAAGAACAGTGGGCAAGTCTTTAGCGGCCTGTCTGCTGAACATTTCAGAGGCCAGAAATAAAGAAGTTGTTGAGAGAATTGCAAGGGCCGCTTTATTTGACAGCCATGGTGAGTATACAGTATTTCACGGTCACACAAGTATTAGTGGCATTGTCACTCTGGCGAGCGTAGTTTTAGATGCACTAGCAAATTTAGATGGACTTGATTAATGAATTATATCCAAACTCCATCCCACACTTTTTAAGCAGTAACAGCAACAGTTTTTGTTTTCCTTTTGGGATAAAGTTTGTATAAAAATGAATAAAAACATCTGACCTTTGTAAGGACCCCTGTCAAAGGTGTGAACAGACTCCATTGAATTTGATGTGAATCTATGTTTTGTGCAATATTGCGCGACAAATCGCCTTGGTGTGAAACTAGCCTCAGTGTTAAACGGTTTGTCTCAACCCTCTATCTGCCACTTTTGCTGGAAAGCTTGGCCTGGTAAAGAAAGTTGAAAAATAACAGACTTACTGGTCAGTTCACCAGTGGAAAATAAAGGGAAAAAGGAAACTAATGCAGTCACCACATCTAAGAGTTGGTAAACTGCAATGTATTACATTTTTGCTTTTTGGTTTAGATATGGGGATAATGGCCTCAAGCCCTCCATTAAGATTTCACTTCTATGAACGATTACTGAGAATTCATGCAGTCACTGTCTTTGCAGACAGGGTTTTGAGAACCAGAGTTTCCACTATTACAGGTAAGAAATAATGTACTGCCTTTAGAACTATATGTGGGCCCTATCTACAAAGGAATAACTGTACAGAAAGGTACTCGTACCCTTTAAATCTTGACCAACATCACGCTACCCACTATGAAAGTCTTTTTATGAACAGCTTTGTTTCCACTTTTCGTACCAAACTGAACTAGGAATAATGCCTTACTTCCTCACAAAGCGCTTTCTAAAAGCTATTGTGTTGAACTTTTGTATTGCCCATAAGTTTTTATGGGAGCCAGATTGACAGAATCATTGCCTCATCACTCACAAATTAGATCCTCTCATTTAGGACATAAAGAAACATCATAAAGAATATTTGCTGCAAAATGCCTCAGGCTCTTAATTTTTAGTTTTTACCAATTTTTTTTTAATGGTGCAAATTCCCAGTCAATAGAAACAGACTGCTTATTCTCAGAGATGGGGGCTACAAACAAACTAACATGCTAATATGAGTTGAGCATCTTTGGGGTATAAAAATCCCTGTCTTCTTTTCTATAGCTTGCCACCATGCCCCACAAGATAAAGAATTTCTTAATTCGAGTTTATTTATCTCAATACTAAAATAGCTATTTTGTGACAATGATAGTATTGTATTAAAAGTGCTGGTAAAGGTTATGTTTAGGTTTCCTGTTTAGAGAAAGTATTTGAAAGGGTGTTGTGGTGAGAGAAAGCTGCCCACTCATGTTCTAAAGCTGGCTATGCACCTGTCATGCTAAACTGCGTGGATGGGGGAATGTCCCCTGCCAGGCTGTTGTATTCAAGAGCCACTTCTTGAGCAGTTGCTGAATACCCATACAGTGTCTGCATCTGATTGAATGCAGGTGCTGTTCGGCTCAGAATTTATGGACCGGCTCCTTCAACAAAAGTCAATTGAAAAATTAACTTTTGTCAAGCAGGGGAGTGCCGACAGGGCCATCCATGGCTCAAATTTCAGCCGATCTAGCAGGAATTGTGCCAAAATTGAGAAGCGTATGGCCAATTAACATTTCTTTTATGGCAGAATCTTTCAAGCCAAACTGTACTGCATACTCTGTAGCAGACATAATACTTAAGGTGGAGGGTAGGGAAGGACAAACATTGCCTCTTTTTTCCATAATGAGGAGTTTACTGCATTTTAAAGGAAAGTCTCTCCAGGCCCATTTCATACTTAGTTAAATACAAGTCCATTACTCCATCTTCTCGTTCATATAAAGCACACTAGTGGAAATTATCAAAACTGTAGTAGGCAGAATTCTGAGCAGTTGCCCATAGTAACCAATCAGTTTCTCTTTTCTGTTTATTCAGTTAAGATTTGTACATGAAAGAGAGAAGCTGTTATGGCTGCAATGGACAACTGCTTTTGGAGTTTTTCCCCTCAAATAAATGATAGAGTGGCTGTTGAGGGTCCTGTTCATAATGGGCTTTAGTGTAGGTGATTCAATTCTTTGAAGTGCGGGTGCATTTTTCAGGAAAATAAACACACTCTAATGTTGATTTCTTGATTAAGGCCTTGTTCACACCAAGCGCGGAGCAGGTGCAGAGCAGTTGCAGACCGGATCAAAACTGCGTCCAATGTATTCCAATGGTATTTTTTGCTCCAGTTCATATCGCAGTGTGCAGGTCCAGAGCAGGTGAAAAACCTGCAGCAAGCCCTATTTTACCTGCTCTGGAACGCATGCAAACGCATCAAAACGCATGCAAATGCCTGGAACGCACTGAAAGCCCATGTTAAACGTAATTTTTTTTTTTACCAAAAACGACCCGGAACGCAGCAAAAACGCGGCACAACCCACTGCACTGCGTGTGCAGAAACCTGAGCGGATCTGCTCTGCATTTGGTGTGATTAAGGCCTAAAAGCTGGTTGATTTTTGTTTTGTTCCAAATACCGCAACAAATTTTGTTTTTTCATCTTAATAATGACACTCTACTGTTGGATTAATTTGTGGCTGGTGTCTCTCTAGTCATAATTGCTCCCCTTTAACAGTGCCTTAACACCGTGGATGGATACACTACAGTTTTATATTTCTTGCTTAAAACCTCTCTGGTTTCTCTCTCTCTCACACCATGGCCTACTAAAGCTGCTTATATGGTTTGAATTGAGTCTGTACAATTTTTATGTCACTTAACAGGGAAATGATCCCCTCAAAAAAAAGAAAAGTGAGGGACTACGGGATCATGAAAAAATACAAACAATAAAAATCCTTTAATGCACATAGTACTGTATATTAACAATCACAGTAGTCCCATAGATAAGATAAACTTCCCTGAGTGACGCATAAAATGTTACAATGTTGTAACAAAAGTGCTGGACTTCGCTCACTCCAAACTGAATCCACCCCAGCACAAGAGATATGGACAGATCCCCAGATTTTGATCTTTTAGGAACACCTGCCTTGTCTGCTGTTAAAATTTGGCTTACTTAAGTTGCTTACATAGTATGCAGCAAGTCTGCACAATTTTTGTGGCTTTTTTATTTGAAATAATACACTATAATTGGATATTCTTGAAAAACATGCCTGCTGACTCACACTGATACTGTACTCTATTGAAAGCGCTTAAATGTTGTGAATGGAGTCAGTACAATTTTCTGGCTTTTTTCTTGGCAATAAAAAATGTAACTTGAATTTACTGATTATAAACCTAAATGTTGTCTCCCTGTGATACTGTGGCCTGCTAAAGCAACTACCATTGTGTGCAAGTACCGAACAATTTTTCTGTCTCTTTTTCTCGGAAATAATACCCTCCGCTTGCTGTTTTTGTTTGACCTGGGCAAGGGTGGCCTAACGAAGAAAAAAATAAACCCAAACATCTTTTTATCTAAAAACAATTCAAAAGGATAAACAAATGCTAAACTTAAAGTAGTTTTTCAAATAAAAAACATAGCACGAAAAATTACTTTAGGTGGGCTCTAAAATGGGTGGGTCCAGACTAGTGTATGGCCATGTTGCTGCCTTTCTATCTTTTTTCAGAAACCATGGACCTCCCACTCAACTTCTGTTGCACAGAACTGAGCTGCTGGTGGCTGCACCATGGTCAATGTGAAGATCCGGCACATAGGTGTATCACATATCAGATGTTTGGCTTGACACTGCATTTTAGCCAGGAGAAATGCAGGCATAAAGTGGCTACACACTGTTGTGCTTCAGGACATCCTAAAAGCCAGATTAACTGTTGTCATACTCGACTTGGTCTGGCACAAGTAGGCGTGGCGTCAGCTATCTCTCAGCTGCCTATCCCTAAAGTGCCTCTAAATTCTCTGGTCCAGTGCGACTCCTGTCCCCCATGTATACCAGCTGCAAAACCACAGCAACATTTCATAGGTTTTTTTTTCCACAGTCTGTGGCCATTGAGAAAAAGGGGGGAGACGTGACTGTGTTGTCACTGTCACCAAGGTGCAGGACAAAGATTGGCATCACCAGCTTCAGTGTTGTGCCCTGTCCTGCATTATTTCCAGCCATCATCTTATTTGCCCAGTGTGCTGTGAAGGTGATATAATGCACCTGCCCATTTTTGCTGGATCTCATATCAGTGGTCATGTGGTTCCTGAGGCTGACAGTGTGGTCCAGTGAATTAGAGACTTTTTTTATGCTTAAGCAGTTGTAGAAAAGGCAACTGTCTAGTACTGTAGACAACTGGGATGGTTAAGGAAACCTAAGGCAAGGTTCAAGCCTATGTTTGGCCATGCTCCACGTGTCCTCATACTTGATAAAAATGTTTTACCCATGGCAGTGCGCCGATCCCCATGCTCTATGTTTGACATCCCCTTGCCTATTGGCCTTGTAATCTGTCAAAATTGAGTTA
>NW_017306402.1:1254067-1283606 GCF_000935625.1 Nanorana parkeri | reverse complement strand
CCCCCCCCCCCCCCCATTGACCTAACGTTCACAATTTCCAGAACAACCGTACAGTCAAACCCAGGTCTATTTGATCATTCCTTATAAAGAAAAATACTTGAAAAAAATATGATATAATAGATTTGGGGAGACTATAAATTCACTTCAAATCTCTGTTTATAAAATTGTGAATCTAGCCGCAGTTACACATTTTACTCAAATAACCAACTAACCATACTGCAAAACCCATACTTGGAACTGGTTGGCAGTGACACATGTTTCTGCATCTGAACAACTTGCCATAGTATTCATTACACTTTTCCGTTTACTTAACACAACTTCACTGGCTGGCAAATCAGTGGAGGCCAATCTTTTATTTCCTTGGCTCCTCAGTTGTTTTATAGGATTAGGTTATCAGCCTGGTGATTAAGCGATTGCACCCTGCAATCTGCCAGCCTTGTTCTGCTGGGATACCCCGGGCCTTAGTGGAACACTTCTTAGTCTTATTAGTGGCTGCAGTTCAAGTGAAATTACAGCTATTATACTCCATTACGCAGACAAAACAATTTACTTCTGCAGAGGATCACGCTGACAGCACATTTTGCCTGCATTTGTTAGTGTTCTTGGTCTTTTTCCTGGATGGAGCTTTAACAATTTGTCAGGAAGTGTTTTTACCCCAAATTGCCTTGAAAAATAATGCACTCATGGTGTGTTATTTGTTGGGCATTGAAATTTATTTTTATTTTATTAGAATGTGAAATTATTTTACAGTTATTGATAGAAGTGAGGTGAAACTGTGATTAAAATGTAAATGTTCTACCTTTTACTAAAGAATAAATATAAGCTTATTACAAAATCATACATACTGTATCTTTATATCTTCCATATCTTTAATGCAGAACTTAACTCCAAAATCTTCTCCTCTCTCCAGGCTAAGAACATTTTATGCAAATACAGAAAAATACCTGTTTATACTGTCAGAAATACTATGTCCTCATAACTTCCTATGCAGTGAATACTTCCCCTCTGTGTGTGTGAGATCAGGAGGGGGGAGGTATTTTTAGTTAAAATCAGATCATCAGACTAGGGTGACAAGGCTGCGCCTACATAGATACAGTATGGTGAGTGGGTGTCGTCACCCTAAGATAGGAAATGTGTTACTGGCAGGATCACCAGATGAAAAGGAAGGAAATAAGCCCTGAAAAAAGTAAATTTTTGTTTTTGGGTGTAGCTGTGCTTTAAATTGCTTATAGCTACCATACAACTTGTCTGCCGAAATGCTGAAATAGCTAATTGACTTACCTCTTCCACAAGTGTATGATTGTGTTTAGGGCTGGATTTAACATTAGCCACAGTAGGCATGTGTCTATAGGTGGTAGAGGTAAAGAGGAAGCTTTTCCCTATATAACTACTTGCACAATGTCAGACTCTGAAGCCTCATATATTTACCCCCCAAACATAGTCTATGCCCATCAATGTATTCATCAGGGGTTTGATGCCTGCTGTCAACTTACACACTGACCCCTGGCCTAGTGCACATATACTTTGTAATCAGTGAAAAGGAATGTGTTCAGTGGAAAAGGCAAGCAGGATGCACAGGGCTAGTCATCATTATTGCCTGTGGACTGCCTGTAGCTGATCTTTTCCTCATTACTAAACATGTCTTAAACCACAATGTGTCTGTGTGTGTGGAAGTAGCAATGCTGGTATAGGAGAGGTGAGGAAAGCACAGATCCACAGAATGTTTGAAGAAGAAGCAGGGAAATCTTTGCACTGCAGGTCCTTAGGCACGGCTTTCTTTCCAATAATTTCTCAGGAGAACTGTGATTAGCACAGTAGTGATTTCAGCAAGTCTTGTGAGACTTGTTAAAGGAAGTAATGATCTTACACTGAAGTTATACAGCTAAGAAGTATTGAATTCAAAACAAAAGGTAGATTTTCTGGGTGTATTTTTCCTGGATGATCACTTTTGTTATTGCCGGCAGAGGGGATCTATCTAAGCAGTTAAGACAAATCAGCATATTTGTACCACAGTTTTTAGTCAGAAAGATCTTTAGGCGGTCAGATCTTGCTTGAATTGCTAAAGTATGTGGTTAGGTTTACTGGAACATTCCATGGTGAATACTAGGGTACAGGCATCCTTGGGTAGTAAATAATTATAGTTGCACTCAACAAGATGTTATCAAGGGAGTCCATTGTTAGCTCCAGCATGCTCAACTGTTCAAAGACAGGCCTATCACCAAATCGCAAAACACAGCTCCATCCAGGGTGGATTTTATTTAAATCAAGTCTATTTAAATCACTAGTAAAAAGGCTTGATTTAAATCAACTTGATTTAAATCAGAATTTTTAAAGAGCAATTGTCATCTCTGTCCCGCAGTGGCTCCTCCTCTGACCCGCTGTTTACTCACCGACAGTCCCATTCACTTTAATGGGAGAGCTGGTGATGCGGCAGTGACGCAACAAGGTGAGGGACGTCGCGGGCAGCAGGTGAGTAGATTTGCAAAACAATGGGATAAAGGAATATTCCTGAACTTTGTTTTATGATTTATCTCATGGTTACTTACTGTGAAATTGTGTGAATACATCAATGCAGTGCATGTTATCTCAGCTTGCAGAGCTTGGATTCATTGAATGAGTTTTACCAAAAATTTTAATATTGCAGAATATACAGGCTCATGTTACATAACTAAGCTCCATTTCATGCTGAATAAACAAAATTATGAATGTATCTTAAATGAAAACTATCTTTAGATAGATTTTTACTCCAAAAGCATTTTATTATTTTTGTTAAAATTTATTAAATTTGATTTAAAAATAAAAAAAATCCGATTTAAATTTAAAAAATCTGAAAATCTGTCTGAACACACATTGCATTGCTGTTTGTTGCGTATCGGGCATTGAAGCTGCAGAACGGTCAGGGTGCCCCTGCTGACCCATGTCTCTGATGGGCACGTAAGCATCAGAACTGGACCACGAAGCAATGGAAGAAGGTGGCCTGAATGTCTGAATCACATTTTTCTTTACATGATGTGGATGACCACGTGTTTGTGTCGCTTACCTGGGGAAGAAATGGCACCAGGATACACTATGGGAAGAAAGCAAGCTGGTGGAGGCACTGTGTGGTATTGGACAATATTCTACTGGGAAATCTTGGGTCCTGCTATTCATGTTACTTTGACACATACCACCTACTTAAACATTGTAAACCAAGTACACCTCTTCATGAAAACAGTATTCCCTGTTGGCAGTGGTCTCTTTCAGCAGGATAATGTGTCCTGCCACGCTGCAAAAATGGTTCAAGAATGGTTTTAGAAACACAACAAGTTGAGGTGTTGACTTGGTCTCCCAATTCTCCAGATCTCAATCCAAATGAACATCTGAGAAATGTCCTGCAAAAATAAGTCCGATCATAATGTTATGGCTGATAGGTTGTATATGACTGCATCTTCTAATTATGGTATCCCTGTTTGCCAGCTGAAGCCCAGCCATTTGTCTTTTCATTGACAAGATGATCAATCAACATTTCAACATTGGCAGGTTAAATTACATGAATTTAGACCATATTAAGGTGTATAACTTTAGAGTTTTGCACAAAATAAGCATAATATACAGTCTGTACATGTAATGTATGTGATATAAGTAATGTTTACTTTATGAGCAATTTGCTTTTAATGATGGTATAAGTACAACATTTTCATCAGAAGTCTTTTCGGTATATTATTATAGTGTCACCCTAATTTGCATGTGGCTCTTCATAGCCAAATAGAACGTAGAGAAAATGGTGCATGCATGACTTTTTTGGCTATAGTGCTTTCTAGAGAGCAGCATCGGCAGGAATATGACAGTTAAAAAAAAAGAACAAAAAAATACTGGTAAACCTGCCATTGAGATTATGGGACTGCCACTAGTGGCCGCCTCCTGAAAATGCTAGTTGCCCAGCTTTGTCCAGTTTTACTTCCTCAGTCACCTGCAACTGTTAAGGAACCAAGAAACCAAACAGAAACTTGAGTGCAGGTTAAAAAAAAAAGAGTTTATAGAAAAAAAGCAATAAACCAAAACGACAAAAAACAATCCACAAAGTTTAAGACGTCATCTATGCCAAGCCAGGGGTCAGATGCCAAAATGGGTAGCCAGCCGAACCATGTCAGGGAACACTGAGAGCAGAATGAACATAAACAATAGCCAGGAACCAGGAGATAAGTCAGCCAGAGCCAGGGTCATACATGGAGAATAGGTACAGCAGCGTACAGCAGCAGAGCACTTGGTAGATCTGAGCACACACAAGGGTGGAGACTAAATGGACCAGCTGATGGTTAAATAGTGAACTGGTGTTGCATCATCACTCGGAGACAGACATTTGTTAGGAGTTTGCTATAGTTGCGGAATGATGATGTTTAGGGGTTTGGCCATAAGAGGCTGGCAAAGAAGAATGAATAGTGTCAGACACACTGCCCACAAGCCATGCTGCAACTCAACTGGACGAGGAAAGGTAAGAAACCATGACAGCAACAAGCACGACGCAAAGGAAAACTGGAGAAAAGTAAGAATTCTTTATCTGTACTTGTTCCAGATCAGTGACTCAGAAAGACTGAAGCCAGAACATGACAGCCAGACACAGGTAGAGGTCAGCAGTGGCAAGCTTCATATTTCTCTCTGGACAGGTTTCATTTCATGCTTTGCATACCACAATAAAACTGCACAAGTCCTCATGGTCTTACTTTACAAACTACAATAGATTTTGATAGTTTTCAGTTTTGGGAAAATTGCTGTTGTCTAGTGGTTTTGGTGTTCATTCCTTTATATTTGATTGGCTACTGTTATTCTTCATGTACTTCATGTACTTAGTTTAGCTCAATTTATACAGCAATGATGGACTTTCAGTGTTCTGTTCATTTGCACTACACATTAACTAAATAATTTAAAGTCATCCACTGACTAAAGACAGCACACAAAATTAACATTCATTGTCTCAATTTTTTACAAGGAGAAAAGTAATTTATTTTCTTTTGGCAGGTCAGAAATATCCAGATACATCTGTTCTGAATGTGTTCTCCAATTATGATTACAACAGGTCAGTGATCACCATTGCTTCTGCCAGAGAACAAATAGGTAAGTATGATCAATGTATTTTATTTCATCATATCATTAATCAATATAACAAATAACTACAACATTTTCCTATCACAGTCCTATGTGGTTTCTTTGGCTCTAGTGCAAAATGTGCATTTTATTTTATTATTTTACTTTAACCTGCAGATGATAATGCAGATACTCATTTTAAAAACTAATTTCAAAATTATTGGCAGGATGAAGGATCTCCTCTCTAGCACTGCATCATTATGATCTAGTGTAAGGCCTCATGCACACACAATGCAAGAGCAAAATTGTATATTGCGTATATGCAATCCCAGAATTCATCATTCTTAATAGAAATTTTAATGTACGCGCACACACACGCGTATATGCACGGACACGGGAAAAATATGGAGCCTGGACGCATCTTTGGTCCAATTTTTTTTTGCGCATCTTTAATACACGGCTCCATACGCAGCTATGTGTATGGAGCCACTTATTTGCATATGGGAAAATATGCTGATTTCATCTATATGCAGCTTATTGTACGGCAGTGTGAATGAGGCCCAATTTTCCTTCCCAGCTGAACAGATATAGATCATAGGCTGGCGCTCTTCAGTATCGGAGAAAGCCATTAGCTATTAGTTTAAAGAATGTCATAACATGTTTAATCTTTTAGAAGTACTTGTCATAGGTAAGTTACCAAGTTGTGACTTTTAATTGGCTTTCTAATTAATCCAAAAGGTGTTCAATAAGGTTAATATCAGGGCTCAGTGCGGGCCACTCCAGTTCTTCCACGCCTGGAGCAGCAGCAAAACAGCCATTCTGGAACAGAAAGAAGTCTTACCCAGATCTCATTCATTTGAAGGCACATCCACATTTTTTTGGTTTTCTAAATTGGTATCATCAATAGAGTAACCCACAGTTATACAAAACTGTTGGTTTTACTCTCCACTTCTGCTAAATGTGCGATACCAATTTTGGGTGGACCGGCCATTTTATAGGGTGAAATTCCCATTAACAGTTTGTGTGGTATGTACCATCTAGTGAATATGTATGGTCCAGATGGTTTTCCTAGCACACGCGTTTTAGGTTGTAAGTATGTATGGTTGCATCACATATGACAATAAGTCATTAAAAACATAATTTACGTGATAGCCATGGGGATCCAGTTTGCATGACTACTTTCTGCTTATAGTGAGCTCACCAAAGTGCTACATGTTCCTTTTTAAATTCATCTGCTTCAACTTAAACACTTTAAACACACGTGTTTAAAGTGTAGACTGGGAACAAAGTCCCCATACAGGAGAAGCATGATTGGAGAGTAGTCAAGTGTGACTGTGGCTGTAGACTAGAACATTTTGAATAGTATTCTGTTTACAAACACTTACGGATGTGAAATATGGGTGTGGCCATAAAAAATGTCTATTTGATGAACATCCAACATGTCTCCAATTATAAGCCATCCTTTTTGTTTCATTCTATTATTTTGTTTGGGGGAAATGACTTGGCATGTGTGCTGCTACACGTCCCGAATCCCTGGGGCCATTGTGCATTGAGTTGTGCTGAGCAAGAAGTCACAGGATGTAATGAATAGGCCATAAAGTGCTGTATGACATCCCATGATTTAATAAATATTCTTGCTGTTGTTTCAAGATCCGGGAACCTCATTTGTGAACATTATTTTAGCTGAGTAAGTGAAAAACCGATCCCAAGGGAATTAAGAAAAAGCTGTTAATTAAATTACTTCATTTGCTGGGGAAATGAAAAGCCCATAAAACGTTTAATGCTTTACTTGGACACATGGATTTGTACATGTATTTTTTTACATTTTGGTGTAACCCCAACAGTAACAGGAATTGTATTCTCATTTATTAGTTTAATAAATAATAATATAATATATATATACAGTATATATGAATTGTTTTATATACTGTTTGTATTGCAGTGACAATCATCTGACAAACACTAAAACAAATATGATATTTTAAAAAAACAATTAAATGTATTAGTATAACAATACAGCAAAGCTGCCAACCTGCAGCTATAGTATAAAGCTCACTATACATGTTACAATCTGAGGACCTACCTAAACTATACAATCAATCTGTATCAAATCAGATACTATATAGATGTTGGTAAGAACAATCCTATTGTAATGTGTGTGGTGGTATTAATGTAAGTAGATGGAGAGACCCTCCGCACTCCTCACAGCAGTCCCAGGCCAGATAAGAAAAAGTGGTGCTCGCAGTGATGAATTACCACGGATGGCGCCGTGCAAACACAGGAAAGTTAGGAAATCACCAGCACTCAGTATCAAAGTTATCTTTACTACTGAGTGCTGGTGGTTTCCTGACTTTCCTGTTGTGGTATTAAGACTTGGGCAGCATTAGGATATTGGCATCTGCCTTTTGGCCCCCCTGTGATTTTCTGCGACTAGTGCACAAACACAGGTGCACAAGTGCCAACAAAGAACCTACAGTTGGTTAATGCCTAATTCTGGGTAGTTTTATATACTTTTGCACATTAAAAGTGAATTACCAATGATGACGTGTGCACCATCGCTGGCCGCTGCAGCATTCCTTATTTTAGCCTTTAGCCGTACTGTCCTGTCAGCGCCAAGCTCCTGGTGCTGAGATAACAAGTTCTGGTTGTACAGTCAATACAGTTAGTCGTACATTTTACCCGGTCCTCCATTCAGAAAAAGCCTTGCATTCTTTTTAATGACTGCAAGGCTTTCCATAATTGGAGGAGGGGGGATCATGATGTTCATCCACACCTTCCCCAACCACAGAATACTTTGCATTCATTGAAAAGGAAAGAGACACTCACTGTACTGAGCATATTGTACCCAGAATCTAATATCTCAGCACTGGACATTTAACACTGGCAGGATGCTGCAGTGGCCAGGAATGGGCACACTCCATCATTGTTAATTTATTTACTGTACAAATATTTAAAAAATGGTTTTGTCCAGAGTTCAAATTTCATTACTAATTAACGAAACCTACTGAACAGTCACAACTTCTGCATTAATTTCCATAAAAAGTCACACTTCCAGTAAACCTTACACAAAAACAGGGGGCCCCGCCATAAGATGATAAAGCATAGTAGCTCAGTCACCCCCAGCAAGGGGCAATGGTGACCCACGTTTGACCCTGAGACAAAATCTGGGAAATAGAGGTATTCAACAAAAGGTTACAGGTCCTCTAATCAGGGCCGGAGTTACCGTTACCCAGAGTAGGCAAGTGCCTACAGGCGCCCTCCGTGTAGGGTTCAATACAGGTATCTACTCTGCCTATTTCTCAGTATTGTCAAGATACAAAACCAGCAATAGCAAGATGGTGCATCCTGCACAAAATGCACCCACCTGCTCCAAAACCAGCGACGCCTACAGGAACCGCCGGCTTCTGCAGGGGAAGGACTCCGGGCCCTGCGTAAGGCTGCCCTGTAAAATGCCTGTCTGATGCGGACAGGTGTTTAGGGCAGCCTTACCCAACACTGGGGTTCTTCTCCGCATATGTGAAAGCTGCCGGGTTCCAACGCAGGTAGGGGAGCCAACCTTGGCTAAACAGATTTCCATTCATGCCTACAGGCACGGCCCTGCCTCTAATCATCTTTTGAAGAGTTTTGGATTAGACTGCATTAGCCTATGGTAGCTGGCTGTGGCAGAAGCTTCAAAAATGTATCTTTATTTTAATTTCTATAGGTATGGGTTTGAGTGTGTGTATGTTGGTTGAAAACTAGGTACCAGCTGACTCCAATCTTCAGACAACACGCTGTAAAAAAAAAGTAGTTTAGAAAACAACAGCAGTGTAAAATAAATGAGGCACAATTAATCTTCTAATGTGTTGGCATTATTAATAATTAAAATATTAAAAGCTTAAAAGAATGTTAAAGCTGAACTACTTGTTCCAAAAATATAACAAAGTTATTGTTAAATTTGCAGCCAATTAGAAAGTATGTTTTTATTAACCTACTTTGTCTAGTTAATCTGTTTTATTATTCTAAGAGTAAGTAAAGGGCTAGTCTGCCCAAGGGGATATTTCATGTGTAGGTGGAGCTGGGAGGAATGAGTTACCTTCTAGCTATTTTTTTGTGGACTCCAGTGGTGAGATTTTCCTGCAAGAGTTTGGCTCTGTTCACCCCCTGAGACTTTTGGGTGTTTTCCAAGATTTCCAACTAGGAGCGTTAAGTCCCTTTTGTAATGGCCCCAGTAGGTGTGCAGAATGGGACACAGACTGCTGACATCTCAACAAGGCATTCACTGGCAGATATAAGAAAGCATTTTGTGGTCTATCTCCCCAGCATCTACCAAATCCTGGAAATTTCACTTTTGGGTGAAGTGACATTTTAAAGCGGACCTTTAACCATATCTTTAAAAAAACAGCAAACATACCTTTAGAAATGTTTAATAATTGTAATCTACAAACACATACTCTAGATAATTGCCGTCTTTTGACCTGCCTGTATGTATTGGCAAAGGCAGCATATGTATGTCATGTTGTAGTCCTGATTCCAGCAGCGTGCATGCAAGGGTGGCTCTAGTGGGTCTCCATAGGACCCCACAAGGTAAAGGAGACACCCTATGACTGGAAATCAGGCCACTGCATAAAGGGGAACTTTACCCATATCTTTAAAATAACAACAAACACACCTTTAGAAATGTTTAGTAATGACAATCTACAAACACATACGTATAGATAATTGCCGGCTTTTTATTCTTTGCATACCTTGTTTTTCTTTTCTTCGGCAGTCTTCTGGCAGTGGTCATTTTTGCTAAGGGCAGATTACTAGATTTTCCTTTACTTCCTGTACATGTACTACTCTGGCACATGTAACTGGGACATGTGACCATGCACATCATCTCAGGGGAGGGAAATGCCTTTCCCTGAGATCTCATGAGATTACAGATGAGATTTCCCAGAAATGTTCTGCTGATGTAACTTTCCTAAGATTCAACACTTTGGCACATTAGATCATTTGTGCCAGAACTGGACAAGGAAGTAGATGAACTCTATTTGTAAGTAAATGAAAAGCAAGTTTGTTTAACTAATGAATGTAAGATGACCCTAAATCACCATGCAGAGCTGCATGCTGATGTGATTTTTAGTGGAAGGGGGTAAAGGTCCGCTTTAATAGGCAAGACTGTCCCATAAATCATTTTAGAGCACGTAGGACAAGTGCCACAAGTATAGTAACCGAAATGACTGTGGCTAATTGAGCTTCTCTGTGATAGAGAGGAAATGCTCCAACAGATGCAGATGTCTTTGCAGGACACAATGCCCTGCATTAGTGCATTTAGATAGCTTCTCCCCACAGCAGAAGTCTTAAAGCAGAACTCCAGGAATAAGTTATTATGCATACTTGCATTGGTCCAGTTTGGCCCAATGTAAGTATTATCGCCCTGCACTCCTGAACATCATTAATTAATACTCTCTTGAACCAAAATCTGCTGGCGCGGTGTTTGATTCTGTCCAATGTAAGTATGTCCACAGTTTAACCCCCTTTGCAAATCAGGCTTATTGGAAAAAATTACAAACTTTCAGTTGTTTACAATTAAATCATAGAAAGGCAATTGAAATAGGTCAATGCAACAAATGTTTCAAGTGGTTTCCCTAAATTCATAAGTGCGTTATCCAAGTGACACCAGAGGACAGAAAAGAGGGGTAATGTATGCACTCATAAAAGACCGGAAAATGCCAGCATATGTATCAGCTGTGGGCGTCCGACACAAAACATCAATGGTGAAGTGGAACAGTCTTCGATTTCACCGGGACAATCATTAGTTCAGGATGTTGGACAAAATTCCTCACAGCTGTGGGGAGCCACACCACCAATGACTCTGCAGAATACTGACTGACTCCACTCTGCTTTACACTGATTGAGGAAGTCCACTCAGCACATCGGCAGTACTACTCCGCCAGTATATCTCACCAACATTGCTGACATACAGTACCGCTCCTTGCACCTGCTGGTCAAGACTGGGTTAAGGACAACCAGTGTACCTTCCATGCTTCAAGGACATCTATACCCATCACTGCTGTGAGTGCATTTTATGCTTTTATTTTTAATAAAATCTTTTTACTTTTTTATTTTTTGCTTCTCTGTTTTACATTTCAAACTTAGAGTGCTGTTTACTCCTAGCTCCTGAACTGATGATTGTCCCAGTTAAATCAAAGTTTCTTCCATTTCACCAGTGAGGTTTTGTGTCGGACCCCCTCAGCTGATACATATGCTGGCATTTTCCGGTCTTTTGTAAGTGCATACATTACCCCTCTTTTCTGTCCTCTGGTGCCACTTATAAAAAAACAAGAGCGCAAAAACCTTGTGTATTTATTTCATTTAACAGAATACATGTGAGTCAGCCATTTTTCTTGAGACGTACTTACAAATAATAGTATTTCTCCTAAAGTGGACACTTGTTGATGAATCTTTGATTTTTTTTTTTGAATTTTTATTCATGCAGGTAAATCTGTGGTGTCTGCTTGCGTGGCAGGCCTTTCATCCATCAACTTATCTGTGCATGATGGAATACATCCGTGTCTTGGTGCCATTGACCTAGCACCCATCTATCCTCTATTAGGTATAACACTGGAGCAATGTGGTGATATTGCAACAGGTACGTCCTAATATATCATATTGAGAAACTACATCAGTTATATTATGATGGGATCCTGGGTCTTGAGTGAGAGTCAGCTGGCCAGATTCTTCTTCAATTTGGCCACTTTTGTGGCTATTGGAAATTTGTTGAGAACATGAACTATGAAACCGTTAAATAATGTTGTGCACTTCCATAGGAACAGGGGCACACACTTTAAAGCACTGTGTTATAGATGTACTTAAAATGATTATATTGTGTTATAAATTAATTTCCATAGCAAACATTTGTTTATCCTTCAGGCAATGCTTTCTAATCTGTTATGAGTTACATATTTACTTTCTGGTATGCCACTGTTTTAATCAGAGGCTTGCCAGCCTATGCATTTAAAATATCTGTAACATATACAGTTTTTTGTTAATAAAATCCATCCATATTTGTATCTATTATTTCCATAATATATAAAATATATACTGTATAAGGCAATAGGCCACAAGATGTCACTATTGTACTTCTCCTTGCAGCTTATTAGTGCGTTTGTGATCTTGAAAGTGCTTCATAGCAGCAATTACATAGAGGATTAACTTAGACATAACACAAGGCGGCGTACATTAATCAGCACTGGTAGTTACCACTTACTAGCTCTAAACGCCTAGTGAAGATTAGTGGCATAGAGCCAAAGCTACTCAGAAATGCATGGGCTGTTTTAAGAGAACCAAAATTTCCAGGGCCTGTTCACACCACAGCATTGTGCTCGAGGCATGGTATCTGTGCGTTTACCACCTGCTTTAGCACAGAACATTGCACCTCACGCTAGGTGTGCTGATATTTCAATAATTTTCTTAATGGAACCCCAACACACCTCCTGTGGGCAATAGCTTGCAGTGCAGTGAAAAAAGTGATGAATGCATCACCGCATGGCATTGCAAGGCACATAATTGCAGTAAGGTGCAATGCACACCCACCAGAAGGTGCATTGGGGTGCCATTCATGCATGCCTTAATGCATGAAGCCCGCAAATGTTTAAATGGCATTGTGCTCCGTGATATCCTATCAATCTCTTTATTTTTACGCTAAACATTATTTAGGTATTGCCAAAGAACTGGTCATACTTGTGCCAGGCTGCAGTGTATTTCTTTTTGGCTATGCTGACAGACCAGACATGAAGTGCTTGGCAGATAAGAGGAGATCTCTTGGATGGTTTAAGAAGAAATCAGAAATCCATATGGACTCCCTGAAAACTGATATTGGGCCAAAACCATCACAAAGGCACGGAATAACAGGTTGGTCTTTGAGACTCATGCAAAGAAATAGAACTGGTGCTAGGTAATAACTCTGCAAATTAATTTTGCTGCAAAATTAACTACCGTGTTTCCCCGAAAATAAGACAGTGTCTTATTTTTTTTTTTGCACGAAATAAGACACTAGGTCTTATTTTCGGGGGATGTCTTACCTGGCTGCAGCTGTGCTCTGCCGTCCAGGGAGCCACAAACAGGTGGGCGGGCATGCGTGCGGCCGGGGGGGCGTGTCTGGCAGGGGGGCGGGAGGGAGCTGCCTCTCCGCTCGGAACTAAGGAGACGAGGGGGCGGGCATGCGTGCTGCTGGAGGGGGGGCGTGTCGGGTAGGGGGCGGGAGGGAGCTGCCTCTCCGCTCTGATGTCGTCATCCAGAGAGCAACAGCGTGCGGGTAGGTGGACGGGCGAGGGGGCGGGAGGGAGCTGCGGCCGGTCTTCACAGCTACCCCGGAAGTAAGATCTAGCGCTATCTTTGGGGATGTCTGTAATATAAGACCTACCCCGAACTAGGTCTTATTTTCGGGGTAGGTCTTATATTACAGACATCCCCGAAGATAGCGCTAGGTCTTACTTTCGGGGAAACACGGTATTTCACTATAGGCAAAATTTTACCAAAGTAGGAACTTGCTTAAAATTTGCTTGAAATTTTCTGGATCTGTGATGGAATTGAGATACAAATACCTTCCGTTTTAAGAAGGCACTACTGTGTTTCTTGAACGAAGAAAAAAAAATTAAAAAAACATTTACTCTTACTTTCTTTTTTGGTGTTGTATTTAGGGTAGTTTATTTTAGGGGGGTTCTATTTTTTTGTATATTTGAATACTGTAGTTTGTATATTTGAACATATTTGTGTATTGTCACGTTAAATGTTTTAGTTGAAATTATGAGGCTAGCAAGGAGCTATTTTTTCATCACAAGCAGGTTCAGGATAGTTGAAAGGAGCTTCTATACAGGCAGTCCCCGGATTACAAACAAGATAGGGACTGTAGATTTGTTCTTAAGTTGAATTTGTATGTAAGTTGGAACAGGTAAATTTTTTAAGTGTAACTCCAGCCAAAAATATATTTTGTTGATTTGGATAGCATAGGGAAGGGTTAACCTCCTGTAAAGTTTGTTTTGCTGTGTGTGCCCCTGTTCAGAAGATTTCACCTCACTTTCTGTCCCTGGGACAGTTGGATTTTGAAAATTTTGGGTTGTCGTGGAAACAAGGACTGGTGATAAAGCTTCAGTGGAGACACCTTTTTGCCATGATCACTCTTACAGGAGTGAATTTCTTTTCCTAGGGGTAGATTTCTTTTCACTTCCTGTTGTCTCAAGGACAGGAGGTGAGATTAAATCTTTCTAATGAGGATACAGACAGCAGTGAAAACCTCAGTGACCCGGAAGAAGAGGTGGGTACCCCTCTAACAAGAGCCAACTTCCTGTAATGTATGTACAGTACTACTAACCAGACCCAAAAAGGCGGGCACTCCTTATCTGCACGAGTGTGGTAGCATTACAACTACCCTGCTGTACAGTAATAGCCTCCGTTTGTAAGTAGGAGTCGGATGTATGTAACTCAGGGACTGCCTGTAATTGTCTTTGGCCATTGAAAGCTCATTGCGTCCTTAAAAAAAAAAAAATCTTACTTCGGCCTTCCCATTTGACACCAAAGCATTGCAGTAATTTCACCAAACTTTCAGGGAAATGAAAAGTTTCGATTTCACTCATTCCTAACTGGTACCTCTAGCCATGTAGTTTTAAAAATGAAGCAGATGTCTCAGAATAAATTATTACATTTTGTCATAGTATGTCACAAACCTCATGTAGAGGCATTGATGGTGATAATATTTGATGGGATGGGAAATTTTTTTTTTTCTATTTTGACTTGATGGCTAACATTATTTGTGATCATACTGTATATAATAATACATTTCAAGAGAGGAGCCCCTACAATGGTGCAAGACTGAAGGTAAGGCTGGAGTTCAGCTTTAACAGGAAACATATATAACAACTTAGATGTATACTCCTCTTTGTGACTGCTTCTGCTAGTTATATGTCATATAGTAGATGAGTAGGTATGAATCAAGAGAAAGAGATCCACTGCCATAAATAATATAGATCGGGGTAACCAAACTTCGTTCCTCCATCTGTTGAGGAACAACACGTCCCATAATGCATTTCAGGAATCAGAGAGCACAGGCAGATGGCATTATGAGTTTTGTTGTTTCATTACATTTGGAGGGGGTGGGGGGGGGGCGCAGTTTGGTTACCTTTGACATAGGTATTTTCCTGCTCCATGGAGTCTGGGCTGTTGGCTTATAGCGGAGTTAGACACAGTTTCAACATTTGTAAGGTACTGGCCTTGATATTAACTGCTCTCCCATTGCAAGGAAAAAGGTAAAAGTATTTACTGACTGTGATTTGGAGCTCTTTATTTTAAACTATATCTCGCTGTTCAATTTAGCGTTATACTTTATTATATAGGAGACTTCACTTACACTTGGTTAGGCATCTCTATTGCAGAACAATGCTGCTGTATGCCAAGAAGATAGCGCATAGTGGGACCTAAAGTGTGTAGCAAATGTTTTCCTTTGCACTGTAAAAATAGTAAAATTAGCTGTCACTTATCCCATTCCTGTGGTAAGAGAAACACTAATGTTCTACACTGATTCTTAGAACGAAGTAAGCATTTGTTTTTCCTGTCAAAGTGATGGATGTGCATAGTGTATTTCTCAGCCCTGGTGCTTAGGAACCATAGTGCATATTTTCCACAATTCTTTGTGGAAGCACAGGTGTGCAAATTATTTAGATAATCCCACTATGGTCCTGATTCATCAAGCTACAGTAAAACATAGAGCATCTTAAGGTGGACTTTAAGCAATATTATCATGAGTTAATATTGTTTGAGAGGCTACATCAGCATACCCTAATTTCAGTTTCAGGAGATCTTCCTAGGAGGAGGCAAAGCAGAATGATGATCTCATCAGCTTTCTGCATTTCATTGTATGTAATACCAGGCTGTATTTCTGAGATACAGTATAGTCTGCAGAGAGGTCCAGGAGCAGGGTATGTTGTACAGAATTGTGGGGGTGCAGAATTACAAAGCCTTGGCAGCTAGTTAGTTATATGTATTTTACCTGTTAAACTGTTTGCCTGGCAATGACAATGTTTCTGTTTATTTTTGATACACAGTGGTACCTCGGTTCACGAACTTAATTTGTTCCACAATTCTGGTCGCGAACCGATCAGACAGCGATCTCGACTAGAGAAAGCCACGACCATGTGTCAGAGCGGGGAAGATGGCTGCGGTTGTGTTCGTCACCCCCGATGCGGAGTTCGCGAACGAAAGCAAAATTTTGCCGAACTTCCTGTTCGTGAACCGAATTGTTCGCGTACAGAAGAGTTCGTGAACCGAGGTACCACTGTATACTAATAAAAAACTAAAGTTTAAAAAAAATAAACTGTTTGCCTGGACATTATGTACTATATGGTGTGTTATTCATTTATAAATTGAATGATCCCATGCCATCATCCAATAGTTACAAATGATTTAATGCTTTGGTAAAACAGAATCAGCAGTTGTAGTACAGGCATCATATGGTTTATATCTGAGCAGTAATACTGCATGTGCAGCTGATAGGTAACCCCTTTCAGTACAGAATTTTAGCAGCAACAAACACACAGTACGATCACTGCAACAGTTGTTTAATTAAGCAGTGTGTGTGTATCAAGTATGGCTGTTGCATACTAATATACTACAAACATTATGGATACAATTGGTTGGCCTTGTTGGAAATTTTCATGTGATTTCCATTTTATCTTCCAGCCTCTTTTTTCTCATTACCTGGTTACATGTTTACAGCCTGCATAATGCTAGAAGGAAATTCAGGACTATCAAAAGTAATGGTGTGTATAACCAGCAATGGTTTTGATAGCTCCTAGTTACATGCAGTTACATGGCAACATGGATGGCTCCAGCCACACCAGTGACCGAGCCTTTGGGGAAAATGAGGTACACCATGTAAAATATTGCTAAGTTGTTCCAGTATTCAGAATCCTCTGCCATGCGATGAACCTCTCATAGGGACAGTCCCCATGTTCGGAGATTCAGCATCTCTGTAATGTGAAGTTGGTAACTTGAAGAGAAATATCAGGATGATTATTCAGGTACTGAGAAGGTAGTTGAAGCAGGATTGTGTTATATAACAGAAATTATGAGAAGAGAGCGAAGTCTACTACCGGGGCCTGAGGTAGACGCTCAAGGTTATACTGCCTTTACTTATAGGATAAATATTTAACCAAAATATTGGTTGGATAGATGTTTACCAGAACCAGTGACCTTTGACTATGAATAGTCCTTGACATGTCCTAATGATTTCCCCTATTCTTAGTCAAAAATAGCTGCTCTCCCCCTCCCAACTATAAATAAACTCATATCCTTCCTGTGTGGTGGTACAGAAGACGCGGATACATGTGGAGCCAATCTCATCATCTTTCATGAATAGAAACGTGCTTATTCTTTTAATTATTCACCCCTGATGTACAATTGATTTTGATAGTGGGAGAGTGTGTTATGAGGGGACAATAAAAACAGCCTATTTGTATGTCTCTGGGCCCCACTCCCAGCCTTCTGTTTCTGGTTGTGTTCTTCATTTTTGTTTTGTCTTCCTCTGATTCTGTGTATATGACTTCAATAATAATCTGTACCACAAACATCCTCAACATGGATGTTAATAGCATAACGAACCATACCGGGGCTGTTTTGGTATAAACATTTGTAAACAAAAATGCTTAAAGCATTCAGAACTAATTATTATTTGTCTAAGTGCTTAACCCATTCTCTGTCAAAAGCTCACATAACAAAATGCATTAAAAATATTGTAGAACGTAAGATTATTTTCTTTATAAAAAAAGTTTGAAGACATTGAACCCAATACGGTGTATGGCTAAGCTGACGAAAATAGGCCAAGCCCAAGGTGTCTTTCACAATGCATTGGAATTAGAGGTGGCATCTGTTTACAAGACATAAAATGGTTGCTGAAGACGGCAACTCTCTGTTTACAGTATTGAAAAGAGTACCTGAAAATGCAGAATCTTGCTACCTTTACATCATCATTTGGGTCTGCAGTCTTTGTTTTTGGTATCAACATCTATTTTGATTATCCTGTGCAGGACTCAACTCTTTAACCGCTAAAGTACTATTATACAGCCATAGCATTTCTGGACCTGTCCTGTCCTGATGGATGACTATGCCTACTTTATTCAGATTGCAAAAACACTAAGAACATTCAAACTTGATCGTAGAGGACCCACTATATAAATTACATCTTATTTTCTCCACAGAAATGTCTAAATATAGTATATACATATATAAATACTAGACATAGTCTAACTTATCACTTCAACCCCAATGGAGAAATGTATTTCTTTTTTTAATCACAACACCAGCTGGTTTCCCATGGTATAAAAAATCATAGCTTGGTGATTCAATTATCAACCATTGTTCAACAATGAGTAACAATTTATTAGCTTGTGGTTATCACAGCTTTATCCTCATATTTGTTAGTGGCCTCACAATATAACTCCCAATAGTGTTATGTAGATGTAAGCAACCTATGTTGTTCCAAAGTTAGTGGTTTAGCAACTCCTGCATAACTTTGCATTTGGCTTGGTGGCAGCTGTAGTTTGGTGCATTATAACAAGCCGCTAAGGCTTAGGTAGAATACCACACTTGTCCTTATTCCAACTATAAAGCCTTTTGTGAATTATTCCAAGAGTCTGCTGATATTTATAGTTCATATAATGGTCCTATAAAGCCAGAATCCGATATATGACCACTGGTTTTCGCAAACTGTATATTCAAGCAACTCCTGCAGTCAAAAACATTGTGCATAATATTTTTGCAATGCAATTTTGAATAATGTTACATTCATTTCATAATTTTAAAATAATATATCCGCTTCTTAAATAGAACATATTTCTTTGTCCCCGATTTTTACCACTGTGTTCCCTGTCCTAGGTGTTGGTGCCAGCCCTTATGTGATGAACTGCAACGTCACTCTCGACACACAGGACCTGACTTCAGGAAGAGCTATAGCAACTGCCATCCGTGGTCGGTCTGGAGGACTTAAGGGAGTGCAAGCAATGGCTTTCCCAAACAGTGGCCATGTAGAAATAGCCTGTAATGTGGAGAGTTTCAGAGATATTGAGGAGTCCACTTCTTCCTCAGAAGCTAATAAATATATATCTTATCATATTTGTGGAGAAAAGTTTTCACAGGTATCTCCTCAATATATCGAAGCTGAGATTCAACAGTTGGCTCTGCAATATGGCATCAACACAGCAGGAACTGCCCTTGTTGGTTTCACTCCATTGGAGTGCAAATCCACAGCTGAATATGCAATATCACATGGAATAGGAGAGTTTTGGAAGAGAAGAAAAGGTGTTTTTATGTGAAAGCCCTGAAGTTCCTCAGTTCAATAAATATGTAAAACATATTTTGGAAAAAGTTGCAATGTTGTTTTTCATTTTAACACCCTCCTGGCAGGGTAAACTAAAAGCATAAGGGCTCTTGCACACAGGCACTGGTTTTGGTACACTGTAAATGCCAGCAAATTCCTGCTGGCAAAGAACACCAGGTGCAGCATACAGCCTCACACTAAAATCAATGGCTTTATGTTGTTGTAGGCAGGTACATGCCGGCACTCCATAAACCTGTGCTGCACATGGACGTAAAAGTTTGGAAGCACACTGGGTGCGTCGGAGACTTTACATCCATATACATTTGCGGGTTTACACAGTGCCGGTGACTTTAATGTAAGGCTGTATGCTGCACCTGGGGCTCTCTGCCAGTGAGAATACACCAGCATTTACGGTGAGGGAGCAGGCCATGTGCAAGAGCCCTAAGTGAGCCAGGGAAAAACATTTTAGCAGGCCACTTTTATGTTTGTAAAACAATATTTTAGACTAAACTCCATGTAAGCAGCTAAATATAATGTTGAAATGCATATAAAGAAGCCTGTTTTACTTGTAAAAGGCTTTCCATCTTATCCTAAGATATACACCGTCTTACCGGACAGCACAGCCAAGCTGCTGATCTGACATTTCCCTTCTGCAGTTAAGCAATACAGGTAGGACTTCTCCAAGTTTCATCTTGTGACTGGACAGTGATGAATAATCCTTCTGCTCATTCTGTTCTTTTCTCCTGTCGGAATTTTCCTTCCCAGCTCATGTGCACTGCAGCAAAACTATATAGCGTCTTGTGCTGCCTTATAGTCTCTGCTCTCTTCTAGTCTGAGTGATACCAAATCAAAATCACTAGTTGCAGGTTTAAAGAAAAATCATGAAAAAATGTTTAAGTAACACATTTCTGCAATAATTTGTATTTTATTTATATGTGCTTAAGTACAATTTTAACTTCTTTCCTCCAGCTACCGGTGTAGTAATGTTCCTCAGAAAGATGTCACATGCTGAAGATGCATTTATATATCTCATCCTGTTGACACTTACCAGCTGACACTGTGCTAGAAGACTAGCCATCAAAGCATGCTTTGACAGCTACAGGGCCCATTCACACCACATCCAGATAATCTCTAGACCAGACCAGATTGTTTCCGGACCCAAAATGCATCCTGATGTATGCTATTTCTGGCCTCTGTTCACACCAGCGCAGTCCGTACCAGACCAGAAAAATACTGCATGTCTCATTTTGTCTGGTCTGGAACGCAAGGAAATGCATCAAAAACGCACTGGAACGCACCTGAAAGCCCATTTTAAGGTAAAAAACAAGATCCGAAGCGCGGTAAGATCGCAGTAAAAACTCTGCAAAACGTAATGCACTGCGTTCCAGATCTGGTAAAGAAAATGGTGTGTACCTGCCCTCAGGCCCAGCTATTGATTGGGAATCAAGCAGAATGGTTCCCGATCATGTGATCGCTATGACATAGCATTCACAAACAAGCTGAAGCCTTAATTCAATAAATAATGCTTTCAGCTTGAAGAGGCAATTCCAGCCTGTAGATAGCAGTGCGCCTGTTTAAACTGTCATTTGTATGATGCAATTATAGTATTTTAAAAAAATAATACATTCATAATATATATATTTATATACGCTCAGTGGCCAGATTATTATGACCACCCCATCAGTACTTCGTTGGGCCACGATTCGCACGTTCAGACCCAGATTTTCGGCTGACAGTCCAGTCTTTAAACACTTTAACAACAGCTGCTCTTGAACATTTAACGAGTTCTGCTGTTTTGCTGATACTCGCTCCATGGCTCCGAGCGCCAACATCCCACGTTCAAAGGCTGTTAAATCGCATTGTTTACCCATATCTTCAGAAAAAAAATCACTACTACTGTCGTGGTAAACAACCTGCTTCCCTATTTATAATGGTCTTGCCCTCTAGCAACTTCAGCGCGAAATTATAGCTAATTTGCCTACAAACATCAGGTGGTCATAATAATCTGGCCACTCAGTGTATATTACATTTTTAACTTGTCAGCCTATAATTAAAAAAAAAACTGAGCAGGCTTTTTATTAAAACTAAATGAAATCTTGTAATGTCCTTAAAGAAAATACCCAAAAATGATTTCGGTGGGCCAATTTCCAATGTATCCATTTAACAAGCACAGTACTCTGATCCCCGATATAATTAGAATCCTGTTTTATGAACATGCTTTCTTTAGACTGTCCAAAAAACTATGATCTGGTTGGCTAAAAATCTTTCAACTCTTTCCACCCACTTCAAAAGCAGCTTTAGTAAACATAAAGTCAAATATCCTTACTGCCAGGATCTTTGAAACAGACAACCATTTTAGCGAAACTGACATATGGACAAGAAGAACCACAAAACAGCTCCATCAATTCTTTAGCTGTCTGTCTTAGCGAGTTTCCTGACCACATCACACAATTTCCAGAACAATACCTGCAAATCAATATGGATCATATCCTTGCCAGAGCTTTTCTATGGGAATACTAACCACTGTCCAATGTGTTTCCTAGTATCTATTTTAGTCTTAGACATTTTTAAATAAATATCCACACTGCAGACCTCAGAGCAATTCAATAGCACTCTTAACTGCCACCAGATAAAAAGTGATGACCATTTTACCATTGGCATGGTGTGTGATTATAAGTATATATATCATTGTTGCCACAGGCACCGCACTCATGTGTGTAATTGCATTATTTCTGGATCAGAAGCTGTTGCAGCTTCTCATAGTAAAGTAAATGGCTTGAGCGCAATGCTATAGTGTTTTCATTGTCATATTGTACTTACCAGTAGTCTCATTAAGCATCATTTATAAAAAGTACAAATGGACTGTCGGATTTTTGTGCACACATACTTGTGTTGTTGCTGCAAAAGTTTCAAATTTTTCACTGCTTCTGCAGCAGCGCAGGAATATACAGCTTGCCATGCACCCTAAGAAATAGTCACTCAAAATCTGACTCTTATTGAACAGATTTGGTGCATACATGCATATGGCTAAATATAAAAACATTAAGCTGACCCTCTGACTTGAAAATAAAGCAATTATATGATGTTGCCACTCTGTGGGCATCCTTTACTATAGTTCCAACTGTGATGGGATATTTCCACTTACAAATAGAAATCACTACCTGAGCTCAATTGCAGATTCAGAATATACCATAGACATTTCAGGTACATGTTAGAATATTGTAGTGTGAAGCACAGATAGAAAGATGTCTTATTAAATGCAGCTAAGACTAATAAAATGCAGGTTAGAACCCTTTTTCCAGAAAACTATAATTTTCTAATAGACATTGAATTTACCATTAGGCACAATAGGTTGTGGCAATAGGACCCAGAGGCAAATAAGTGGCTCTTCCCTGTATACGTTTTAGAGTTTTAGGTCAAACTTTATTTTCACCCTCATCATCAATAAAGCCATAGTCAATTCTTATCACTTTAATTGCACCTTATCACAATATTCTAAGCCAGATTAGGTGGACCTATTTCTTTATAACAGCGATGATTTTAGAAGAGGGGTGTTACTTTGAGAGGCAGAGGCTGTGTGCCTACAGGCCACAGTGATAAAAATCTAGCCCTGGATATCTGTGACCCTGTCATCATACAGGTAACCAGAAATAACATTTGGCAGAATGACTGAATTAAAGGCCTGTGGTTCCCATTTTAACCAGTCAGATTCTCAATTGAACTTCAAAAAGAAGGGAAGAACAGCGGCATTTCTTCTGTCTTTGATAAATGAGAGCAGTTAGGTAAACCACATTCTGAACCATGACATTTGTGTTTCTAAACAAAATTGCAATAGAATGATATTGCCTTTTAGAACACATTATTTGTGAAATTCACACATTGGCATGTTGCCCCTGCAGCATTTATAAAGCTCTCCTTTTTTGCTGTGTGAGTACTACAATTTACATACCTTTGCTCCACAGTGGGGCTGGCTGTGAGTTATTTGGCACTAGCTCGCTGTTATTTATATAACTATTTAGATTGACATGGACAAGACATAAAACACATAATGATATATTATTCTCTAGTACGTGTGCTAATAATACCGTTGTAATGCTTTCAATATCAGTGCCAGAACCACAGGCTGAGGCGCCCCCATTATCTTATGAATAGTGCCCCTGGGGTATACATTAAGTTATATCTAGGCTTCTGTAAGAACTACCATCTTGAACACATCACATTACTAACAATAGTATACAGCTTTCCATAACCACATGCTACTACACCAGAAGGAAATTGGACAGCTCTGCCTGCTAGACATAGTAATGAATCCCATGGCTGAAGGATCAGTGATCTGAGAAGAAGCTTAAAGAATATCAAAACATTAAGGAGTGGTTGTACCTTTGTAGATGCTGAAAAAGTATTCATTTATTAATAATCGCCTTACAGTTTTATAAACTAGCATTTTTATTCTATTGATCATTTTTGCGTATAAAAAACCCCACAAGTTTTAAAGACATACAAAACATAAAAGTGCACTTCCAAAAATTCTCTGTGTAAATGGATAGATATTGGAGCAAGAACATTTTCAGCCTTTTTGTTGGCCAATATAGTGCTCTCCACCTCTAAAAAAAAACATAAAAGTGAGGTTCCTTTGCATCATTTCTTCTGCTTTGCTTTTTTTTTATGAAATACAGTAGAGAGACTCCAATGAATGTTTAAAACAAAAGATGAGTAAACTTCCTGCAGCACAAATTGATTCAGCATTGACTGACGCTAGAATAAAGGCAAAAAAAAAAAAAAAATTGTAGAGACTAGGGTTACTACATAGGGTTACTGAAGAAACTAATTTGCATTTGTGGGCACTCTGGGAGCCAGCCACTGGCATAAAGGCCTGGCATGTTAACGTTCCTGAGGTTAAAACTGTTGGATTTGATTTAGTGACTACTAGAGAGTAGGGTTGGGCTCGATGTTCGAGCCGAACGCAAGTTAGACTCGAATATCGGCAGTTCGTGTGTTCGGCCAAGGGCACTGTGCCTTGTGAGCCCTGATTGGCTAAAACCTTGCACCTGACCACAGGTGGAAGTCTTTGCCCAATCAAGGCACAGAGAACTGCGAGAGCCATGATTGGGCAAAGTCATGATGACTCTACCCAATCATGGCTCACTTGTTACAACTGTTTTTTTTTATGTTTATATGTTACCCGCATCTGTCAAAATGTCAAAAACCCTCCAGATCAACTTCACCAAATGTTGCCTTGGGTGGGTTGGGGCGATTCCTTCGTAACCTCACAAAGTCAGATGGATAAATTATTTCAATTCAGGTAAATATTAATATAATTTAGTATTAAAGCCTGATTTAAATTTTAGTTTAAATCAGATACATCAAAACAAAAGGTGTGCAAAGTCTTACTGTTTGTTTTCTTTAAAATAGCAGCCACAGCCTGAGTAGGAATGTCTGTCCCCTGCCAGCATGCTGTAAAGGATGACCCTTGCTCTAGAAGCAGTTGTTTTTCTGCAGAGGTCTGACGCACTCCATGCTAAATCAGAACTATACCTCTCCATCACACTTACTGTATATAACTTTAAACATAACACTTTAAAACTGTGAGAATGAATATGGAGTTGGATGCCCCTTTGTGGCAATAACATGGTGTACTCTTTTGGGAAGACTTTCCACAATATCTTGGTGTGTGTCTGTGGGGAAGAACATTTGTGAGCTTGAGTACTGATATTGGATAATAATACAGTCTCACAATTGGCTTTTTAATTGTATTCCAAAGTAGGGCTGAGGTAAGTGCTCTGTGCAAGTCAGGTTCCTCAACACCCAACTGCCCAAACCATGTCTCTATCAACCTGGATTTTTGCACATGGACCCAGTTATGCTGGAACAGAAAAGCACTCTTCCCAAATATTAGAAGCACACGATTGTTTAAAATGCCTTTGTATTAGCAGTACCCTTTGTTGGAAACACCTGAATTGTTTGGAGGGACGTCTACATACGTTTGGCCATATAGTGTATCATTGGTTCCTATATTGTTTACAAAGCCTATGTGCATAAGGACAGCACAAGCAGGCCATGGTCTGTTATTACACTAGTATGGGGACTTAGGTGTAGAATGCCTTTTCTATTTTATAGCTAGCATTCAGAAAGTCTTTTAACCCCTTGCTGCTGGAGGAAGTGGGCCTTGACGCCGGAGGCTGGTAGGAGGGTCTCTTGTTCATTCATTGTTATTGGCTACACAGTGATAATGTAATTGGGAGTCTGTGCTACTGCCTCCTGATCGTTGGTGCTTGACGGTAATTTGGAGCCCGTCCTACTTGCTCTTGATCGTCAGTAGTTGACCATGAACTGGAGGGCCCCAGAAAGATACAGCAACACATTCGTAGCAGCTGGGTGTTAATGCTGTTTTTATTAACCGTAGTAGCATTCTGAGGGCTAGTTTGTACCAGAATTAAAGTCTTGCGGCACTGCATTGATCATACCTTTCACCAGCTGCCTCCCCTTTAGCAAGCCTGTGGTTATATGCAACCTTACAATGGATAGTCTACTGGTTTTTACATTTAGTGCCGCCGGATTAATCATAGTGGCCCTTGATGATCAAAAATTCATATGAATGAGGTGAAATGCTGACTTTTTTTTTTTTGTATAATTTTTATTTTCAAGATTTTGATCACAGAGACAAAAAAAAGGACAAAAGTGGGTCGAACAAAGACCCCAAAAGGGATGACATACAAAATAACATAACGATTGGGCGATCAGCCCTCACACAACCATCAGGCTCGAACTGGTAAATGGAAATGTTGCACAAGGCACTACATAGAGTTTAAGCAAATAGGCACCTGGATTCCCTGACGTTTTTTAAAGGAGAACTATGGGGTTCTATCTTTTTTTTATTAATGCATTCCTTAGGCTAAATAAGTAAATAATGTAATTTACTCTAATTAGCCAAATGCACAGTAAGGCTGTAAAACCTTATTTAAGGTGGTGGGCGGGGCTAAGCGCCGCAATGAGAAGACATCCCAAAGTATCTGACGGGATCCTCCCCACTGATGACTGACAGTGATTCTGGAGAGCTGGATATATGGACATGCGCAGCAGCTCTCTCCTTACCTGCACATCCCCTTGTGCCAGCTCCGTCCCCCCTCTCTCTCTCTTTCCCTGCCGACACTGACATACCAAAATGATCGTGGATCGCTGATGACAGAGGGGAAGGAGCTCTCTCTCTCTCTTCAGCATTTACTACAAATGGGAAAATCCATATATGGTAAATGATGTCACTGGAGATCAGCATTTTCCATATATAAGCTTTCCCATTTGTAGTAAATGCTGAAGAGAGAGAGAGAGCTCCTTCCCCTCTGTCATCAGCGATCCACGATCATTTTGGTATGTCAGTGTCGGCAGGGAGAGAGAGAGAGAGGGGGGGAGGAGCTGGCACACGAGGATGTGCAGGTAAGGAGAGAGCTGCTGCGCATGTCTCAAGAATCACTGTCAGTCATCAGTGGGGAGGATCCCGTCAGATACGTCGGGATGTCTTCTCATTGCGGCGCTTAGCCCCACCCACCAGCCTTACTGTGCATTTTGGCTAATTATAGTAAATTACATTATTTACTTATTTAGCCTAAGGAATGCATTAATAGAAAAAAGATAGAACCCAATAGTTCTCCTTTAAACAGAACATCATATAAGGGAGGACTCCGCTCACTTTTATTTTAATAATTACAATTGTTTCATCTGAAACTTTTAGGAAGTTTTTAGACTTTGGTTTTTGAAACCTTTGTCTTGAAATATATTGGGTTCATATACTATCTATAGTCATATACACGTTATATTTTTGTTCATATTTTGTTTTTAAGCCTCTCCCACCCCCATATATGATGCACAGTACATACAGTATGTACACCAACCTATCCAACACACAACATAAAATGTTAACACTGCAGCCCTTGTTTTCCTGATTGCCCTTGAGTTACCCCCTGCTGCTTGAAAGGTACAATCTAAAGGAACTTTGTATATAGGAAATTCCTGTGCTCTAATGTTTAAAACCCTACTGAGGGCAATAGGGCAACAATTCTCTAACTGACATATGTATTTTAAAAACAATATGCATAACAAACTAAAAACCTTCAAGGTGTATACAATAATGTTATAACCTTATAACCTTTTTTATGATTTAAAATTGTACATTAGAGACAAGACGGCCATATAGGGTTAATCCAAAGTGTTTAAGTGATTTCTTTTGTAACCTACATAAACCTCACTCACCCCACAAGACATCCTTACTGTAAGCACTGAGGTATAAAGCATACATCTCATTGTTTACTCATATAATTAAGACCCCCTGGCATTTCAAGAATTCCATTTACAATGAATGTTCAGTCACTGAAATGTATTTGTATGGTAGTCAAGATTTTACTCTGGAATAAAAGAATAAATATCTAATAAGATTGTGTTAAAAATGTAATTGTTTTTTATGGACGCATGGGGCACTTAATTAGAAATGACCTGCTGCACTTCGTAAGCAAAGAAACTCATTTTTGTTAATGCTGTTTTGTTGTAGCGGCTGTTGTGATGCTTAATTATTCATGATATTAGCATGCTTCCTTCTTTTATTTTTAACATTTAGTTCACCCTAGAGCCAATTCGGATGCTTAATGGGATTACACTAGGAATAGCAGGCCTGCCTTTCTACCATGTCGCAGGAGATCTCTGCTTTATTATTTTCCACTTCAGGAAGTCAGTTATGGTCCAGCAGCTCCATTAACCTCATTGATATCATCATTGTCATAGCTTATTTTAGTGGCAGCACTAAATAATGGAAATCACAAACACAGTATTGTGCATGCTTCCAACAATATTATCGCTTTTAAAATAAAAGAAGCCACAAATGGTATATGGAAATGCCATATAAAATGGTATGGTACTGTCTCTGCTAATGTTGGTATTGTACCTGTGTCTATATAGATTCCGTGTAACTCATGGATTTCGTAAAACCCACGCAAACCTGGGGAGAAAATACAAGACAGTAAGTAATATGTAGAGTGTACTAGATGACAAATGGAAATAGGACCCCAGCAATTCAAGTGCTAACCACCCATTATTACGCGTGCAGGGGTAAAATATACCCCTGTAGTTTTTTGTTTTTTTTTGTTAGGAAAGCAGTGACATCATAACCGAACAAGTATCAAGGGCCTCATTTATCAGCAATAAGAATTATTTACTTTGTCCCAAAACAACTAATACAATTTAGACTTGCATTCTACAAACTACATTGTCTAAAGCAGGCTTTGTAATTCTGTATAACCAAAGCTATCATCCAGGTACTCATTTCAGGCAGCCCATCTAGGTCTTGGGCTTCCCTGAAGACTGCACAGCATTTAAGCAATATAGCTGGTCCATGACCCTCCCTTACCTGTGAGTGGAAAATGAGGGGGTTTAGCAGTTCAATTCTTAGGTCATCCCTGTGCTTTCCTTTCTTGAAAGCAAATTCTCTCTGTTAGTTCTGATTGTTGCAGAATAATGACCCTCTTTCTCCCAGTCCCAGAGTGATGCTATGTAGAGGATTACAGGGAACTGATATGAAGACATACAGGTGAAACTCGAATAATTAGAATATCGTGCAAAAGTAATTGCAGTAAGTGCTGCAAAAGGGGCCCAAACCAAGTACTGAGTACATATGCATGCTTGTACTTTTCAGAGGTCCGATATTGTTCTATGTACAATCCTTGTTTTATTGATTGCATGTAATAATCTACTTTTTTGAGGTTGTGGATTTGGGGTTTTCATGAGCTGTAAGCCATAATCATCACAATTATGACAAATCACGGCTTGAATTATCTTGCTTTGCATGTAATGAGTCTATCTCATATATTAGTTTCACCTTTTAAGTTGCATTAGTGAAATAAATGAACTTTGCACGATATTCTAATTATTTGAGTTTCACCTGTATATTTAGATACTTGTGATAAAGCTTTGTAAAAATACACATAGAGAGAACTTTGCACTTAAAATAATTTACCCCAAATTGATCAATCCCCACAAAACTAAACCTAAAACACTAAAAGATGCTTACCACAGATCCATTTGCCTAGGTGCCGGTTATGTTGGGGTTTGAGTGATGCTATGGGAGCCTAGGCAATCAGGCTGTGACCAGGGTTTTTTGTGAGT
>NW_017306402.1:1245956-1254028 GCF_000935625.1 Nanorana parkeri | reverse complement strand
GATGAGTTTTAGTACAAAGTCCTCTTTAATGATTTTTGATGGATACAAATCTAGACTTAATTTTGCGCGATATTTGTCCATAATTCAGCTCTGAACAATTCTATACCGAGGGGAATTTATCCAGACTGGAGCAGACAAAAACTGGAGAATCAGCGTCTCTGTTTCATTTTCAAATCTTAACTGAACAAATTGAAGAGAGAAGCTGATTGGTTGTCATGCACACCTGCTCCCTGCTCCCCCCTGAGTATTTCTGGAACCATACTGTATGTTGTATGACTTCATACTCCATCCACTAAGTTTCCTTATGCAGACAAACCACTTTCATCTAATTGCTCACTAATTCCTTTGTCCTCATTGGCAATATAATTCCTTATGTTAAAGATTAATTCACTTTTGGGAGAGAAAACCAGTCCTCTCTGGGTGATCTGTGTACATTGCAAGGATTTTACCAAACTGTTGCAATTGTTCTACCTGTTTGTGTTCTAAAGAAATACTTTGTTGCAGCATCTCCTTTCCACCATCTCCTTTCCAAACTGATTCCTGAATAGGGGAACTGGGTTTGTTATAATCAACTGGTGGGCTTCCTGTGTTGTAATCGGGAAAGATGCAGTGACTGCATCCCTTTGGTAGTAATGAACTCTTATGGAGTATCTCACCAAAAATAAAATTCCTATTGCAAGGGATGCAGACTTCTGGGAAAACCAGTCAGCCAATCACAGAATCAGAAGTGACATTTCTAGGGCGTTCCGTACACTAACTGTGTATGCAAGACCTCCAGTTTGCCATATTGCATGATTTTTTGGGGGGACAGATTTAGAACATTAGAGCAGCTACAGTTTTAAATGGAAAGGTCATTTTTAATAACCTTAAATTACAAAATGGCTTGTGCATTAATTATCTATGCTATATTATTATTTTTTTGATTTTTTTTTTCATTTTTTATATTTTTAAAGTGGAGTTACTCTCTGACAATGTTTCATTTTTGAAGGTTATAAGTTATATACTGTATTTCGAATGACTTGCATTTCTACAACCATTTTCTATTTATAAACAGCATATTCTATCAACATGTATTACTGCAGTATATTTGCATTTTCTAACCAGGCTATGGTATGTTTATGTTGTTTATTTTCATTAAATTGATTTGGTTTTAATAGGTAGAATTAGCACAGATACTTTTTTTTTTTTTTTTACTGGAGCCTTAATCCTTTCGGTACTGTACAGGTTAAAAGAGAAGGCCAGCATGGGCAGTGAGCAAATTGTGGCTGTGGCTTTTGGGATGGAGGACTTGAAATAGAAATAGACAGACGTTAGATGCTATTGGTGACATAGGGCCCAACCAGCTGGCTTCTATTAGGACGTTTTGTGTGGTCTGTAATTTAGTACAAGTGGAAAGGTCTGCTTTATACAGAAGTCCCGTCCGTGCGCCTTTTAACCCTTCACCAGCCAGGGTGGCTTATCAACACATTTGTGGCTTGTTCAGGATATTGTTGAGCTGTCTCTCCTAATTCTCCAGAGTTCATTTGAGACAGTCAGGGTTTACATACCAGGCTGAATTCAGAATAAATAAGTGTGATTATGATTGCTCCATTATCTAAAAACATATAGTGTAGACTTTGTTTTTACTAAACATAACTGAGTTTAAGGTTTTCTGTTTTTTTTACTAGGTATTTATCCTTAGCATATTTGTGGGTAAATGTTAGTCAAATATTCTGAATACATGTCTAGTTTTACAAACTGCAAATACCTGTGAGAATTTATAATTGCAACATACCATGTTTAGTTTTACTCCAAATATGCTGTACCTAATAAGAATTGATCATTACAACATGATAGGTGTGTGTCTTGAACTGGCAGGGCCCCTTGAATTCGCTTGATAGTATGTATTTTACTCTTTAAAGTTGAGTTAACTCTAGGTAGATAAAAACACCATTTAATGCAGTTATGTATTCACTGAAGTTATCAAATGCATTTCTAAATACATAAGATATAAGTAAATATAAGTATCTGTATATCTGCTTCCTGTAATTCTCAGCCCAGCAAAACTGAGACTGGCAAAATAAGGGCCAGCAATGGCAGTTAGGCTTTATTGTACTACTCACTGCCGCCAGTCTAACACGGGTTACGGAAGCACAGCACATATACTATTTCTTTGTCCAGTCAGGTGGCAGGTGACACCACTATATTGCTTAAATGTAAAGGAAAGATGGTGTCACTCTCTTGGCTTTACAGTAATTTATACACAGATCTGCCATAACATTATGACCACCCACCTAATATTGAGTAGGTCCCACTTATCTGAATCGGACTATACGGGCCAGCCTTTGCTCCCCACTTGCATCAATGAACTTTGGACATTCATGACCCTGTCACCGCTTCAATGGTTTTCATTTAATCACTTTTGTTATGTTTTGACCACTGCAGACCTGAAACACCCTACAAGAGCTGCAGTTTTGGAGTTGATTTGACTCAGTCTTTTAGCCATCACAATTTGGCTCTTGTCACAGTCACTCAAATCCTTACACTTGCCAATTGCCCACTGCCTAATATATCCCACCAATTTCCAGGTGCCATTGTAATGAGAAAATCAATGTCATTCAATAACATGTCAGTGGTTATAATGTTATGACTGCTTGGGGTAAATCAAAACAGAAAACAGAACAATCAACATGTAATTATTTGTAGTAATGCAGTAGTATACAGTAGAAGGCATTTTGTAGGTGAAACACTTAAAGGAGAACTATGGGGTTAAGTCTTGACCCCATAGTTCTCCTTAGGGTAACGGGAGGACACAAACTATCGTCCTCCCGTCACCCTAGGCTCAGTATACAGCGAGTTGTAGCTTGCGGTATACTGAGACGCCGCAGTATACCGCGAGCAGCTGCTCGCAGTATACTGAGACGCTGCAGCTGAAGCGGATCCCGACAATTGTGCCGGGATCCGCCCAGCTGCGTGACTGACAGCTGGCTCTGCCTATCTAGAGGCAGAGCCAGCTGTACCCGCCCCCTCCCCCGTCCCTTCCGCCAGTCAGCGCTGGCGGATCAGAGCGGGGAATCCAGCCCCTCCCCTGTCACGGCAGAGAGCCGTGACAGGATCGAGAGGTGAGCAAACGCCGGTATGTGTTCGCTCACCTCCCGATCTACTGAGCCGACCTGTGACAGTCTCATTGTCACAGGTCGGCTAGAACTATGAGGTGAGTGGAAAGCACTCACCTCATAGTTCTCCTTTAACATATATGCATTTCTGTTGTTTGACTAGGGGAGCATTATGGCTACATTTGTAGGTACCTTTACAGAAATTACCATTGACTAGATTCTGCAACAAAAAATACATGACTCCAATAATAGAGAAATAGTCCCATCTTTTCTCTTCCCATTATTTCTCTTCTCTTACACTAAATGGCAGGGATAAGTAAACGCTTATTTCAGGTCATGTTGGGTTGCACTGAATACAGTAGGTAGACTAAATTAGCAGTGCATTCCTAACTTTCCCCACAGTTTTTTTTAAGGAGAAATGGTGACATTTTCTTATGGGGCAAAGCTGACATGGGGTGATGTTTTTTCTTGTTACGGTTAGAGTGAGGAATGGTTATAACTTTAGTTTGTGTTTTATTGGTGTCTGCAATCCTGATGGGAAGATTTTATCTTACGTCCTGTCTTGATAACAAAGCTTTTACTGGGATAGGAAGTAAAGGTAAAATTTCCATTAGAAAAAGAACTGTTTTTCTGTAGAAAAAGACGATTTTCCCTCATGTCCTGCCCCAATGACATTGCTGAGTTACTGGGACAGTATTCAAGGTGAAAGCCCCCCACAGGGCACACAAATAGCACTAGGAGCTTGAAAGAGATTATAACCTTTCCAACTAACTAAACAAATACGTGTGGACAGAATGCTACTTCTTTCAAGCAAGCCTATCAATTAGGGGGGGGGGGGGGGCCTGGCCCTGGGCCGTGCCCTTGCAATGCACAAGGGTAAATGTTTGTGTTCATCTAGAGTATTGTGTAAAGCAGCTCTACCTACCTGCTCCCCTGAAAGTCAGCATTCACCTTATCTTCCCTATACTCTTTCTTCAGGGCTATGGGCTCTGCATTACAAGTGATTAAATCATCGGGCCCCTGACCACTGGAGCATAGGGGGAAGAGGCTGCTGGTGCTGATTTTGTAGCCTGGAGGGAGCCTCAGGGAGTGGGGATCAGGTAAGTAAAAGTCTTTTTTCCAGGTACCCTACAACTAAACAATCAATTAACCCTTGCAGTGCGTGGGCAGCCCCACTGCAAGGGGTTTTCCCCCCAGAGATAGGCCTTAAATTATAAAGGCTTGAGGTCCAGACACCTTTGTCTATAGAAGAGTTTATAACAGGGGTAGGCAACCTCGCCACTCCAGCTGTGGTGAAACTACAAGTGCCATCATGCCTCTGGGAGTCTGGGAATGTCTGTGGGTTTCAGAGTGAAAATTTTGCTATTTCACTGATGTTGGTTATACCCTAGACAGCAAGTTATTAATCTCTGGTGATGTGTGCCAGTTTTGAGTCCATAATACTATCTATCATTCTTAAGTCCTGAAGAGGTGGGGGGGAGGGAGGGGGGCATTAAACCCTCAAACCACATTGGCTATTTTTTGCTGTAGTTTATGAACCCATTCCATTATAAAACATTTTTGGACTCTCATTCTGTCTTACAGTATTTGGTGTTCTATTTGGACTATATATATATGCGTGTAGATCTTCAACCTTGGATTCCCTTGTGTGTGAGATGTCCTGTTTTTGGGGAGAGCAACCTTACTTGAGCCTTTATGTTCTAGCACCTAAACTCTACTTGTTCCAGAGTCTTGCATTGGCTCATGGTACTTGTAGTTCCAGAACAGCTGGAGTGATGAGGTTGCCTACCCCAACTTATAATCTTAATCATTAACTCTATCTACAATTGTTCAGTAAGGGGTGACTCGCATAAGGAATAATGTTCTGTGTTATCCCAAATGAATCTGTATTCAGTAAGATGGATTTCACTTTCTTCATGTTATCTTTCATTTGGTTTGGCTTCCATTGAAAACAGATATACCTGTCTTTAGTATATTTATTCACTTTACATATTCAGATGGTTTAACTAGCTCTAGAATTGATATTGCACATTTCTAATCTGAACTTCCTTTATGCAGCGTTCTTCGGTTTCTTCCTCTTTCCCTGTCCATGTCAACAAACTCGAATGCTAAATAATGGTGTGCGTACATGTTTATGCAGCAGCTGCCAGAAGTTTGCTTTGCCTGTTCTTCTATGCCTACCTATGGAACCTTCCACCATTAGGTTATGTGGAACTGATTTGGCTATAGCCGCCAGCAGAGGGCAATGTTAATCTTCAAATGGAACTGCTTTCCTACAGAAACTTACTACACAGAAGACTATTAGTTAGGTGGCATGGACATTAATCACAGTTTAATGGGAGCATGGTGTGTGTCACGAAACATAGCTGCATATACTAGAAGACATTTAACATGACCAGTTAGGAGGAAATAAGCAGGGTGCGGACATAAACCTTTATATACACTATAATTAAAGGAATTTGCCGTGTACTGTAAGCATGCATATGAAGTTCCAGATTAACAGGTTGTATTCAAAAACTGTAGTCTGGAATTCATTGAATTCAGGAAAGTTCAAATGTATAACTCGCTCACATAAGTTTCACTCTATATAGAGAGCTGGGACCGAAGCTCCCATGTTTAAGATAAACTCTGGGACAAGTAAATACTGCCTAAATACAAGAGGTATGTGTATGCTTGATTGAATCCAGTGTGAAACTTTGCCTCTGTGCAGGAGCTTCCTGTAATAAAGACCGGTCTCTGCTACTCTCTCTCCTTGTGCATGGTGACTAGTCTTGTCTCTGCCCCCTCCTGTAGTTTTCTACAGGCAGACTGTAGTGGGTGGGGCCTGCTGGGACCCTCTTATAGCTCTGCTCTCTGTACAGGCTATCTACTGCACAGTGATGGTGTCGACCACTACTTTAAGGGTCCTTTCACACCAGCAGTGTGCACTACAAGACAATCAACACTATATGCTAATTTCATGGTGTCATGCTGTTTTTTAAACCTTTTTTTTTAAAAAGTTTAATGAATTATCACAAAGTGACATTGATGCTAGCAGGTTGCTATGTGAGGTAGTGCCTCGCAACACACGCTGGTGAGAAAAAGTACTTTTTTAAGGAGACAATGTAATGTGGTGGTGTGAACTGATTTGATAGGAAATGAGGCAAACTGCTTTTTCTACATGTTTCGACTGTACTGGACTAGGCTGTGCAGCCCAACACATCTGGTGTGAACTGGCCATTACAAGGTAATATCTGGGTAATCCAAGTAATATAATTAAAGGAACGTTTTTGTGCCCGGAGTTCAGCTTTAATCTATGCTTTGTAACATGAAGATGAAGGGCTGTAGCACAAGGACAGTTTCTTGATCAGGTTAAAATGTGATATAATAAATAACATTTTCTACAAAGATCATGAGGAGTATTATTACTAACAACACTCAACAACCTTTCATGTTTATCATGAGTTCCTGTAACCAAAGTAAAGTTCTAGGTTTGCTTTAAATTGTCTGTTCCTGTCCCCATCCAGTAGCCCAATATGACCCTCAGGAGGATCAAACACTACCACTAGAAGGGAGATTTTCCATCCTGATGGAATTACTCTGTGTGATCCTTCACTCTTCGCAATGAGAAGGTGCGAACCATGTGTGTAGCTGTCCATCAGTCTTCGGGACATGTCTGCCACTATTCTCTATGTATGGACAACTTTGATCTGGAGGAAGAAACATAGTGATAACATGGGTTATGCTAGAATACACATGCAAGCAGATAAAGAAGCATGCATATTTTATTTATTACAGATATATATATAGCACCAACAATTTTACACATCACTTTATATAGTGCACATTCACATCAGTCCCTGCCCTAAAGGAGTTTACAATCTAAGGTCCCTGTCTCACATACAATGGCCAATTTAGACCAGACCCAAATAACCTTCCAGCATATTTTTGCAGTTTGGGAGGAAATCAGAATAAGCCCATGCATGCACAGGGAGAACATACAAACTCCTTGCAGATAGTGTCTATCCAGGATTTGAACTGGGGACCCCAGTGCTGCAAGGCAGAAATGCTAATCACTAAGTCATTATGTTTATCTTTTGTTTCCATTTGAAGGAAACCTGTACTATAAAGGAATTGGGGATATCATTGCTGAGTTCCTCTTGAATTTATTATATATAAAATCCTGCTCTCTATTCTTGTTCCAGGTCAGTATTGCATGATGGCCGTTCAATTAGCATTTTCAGAGGGAGCTTAAACATGGCAGCCCCCATATTTCTCTCACAGGATTCCTTGAAATGTGTTAGCAGCTGTCAAGAACTAAAGTTTAGTCTCTAAATAAATATGAATATAACTATATAACAAAATATATAAAAAACATGATGTGCAAATGCACTAATCTCCAGCTGTGGTGAAACTAATTATAAATACAAATCCCATGACAGCTACATGTTATGTACATATTATTTACTATGGATCTATAGTGTACTGGACGTGTGTAATGTATATGTAGTACATATATACAGCACACACCTCCACTACACTCCAGCAATAGATTTACAATTCTCCCCTGCTAACATGAATAGGTTGAATCATGATCCATAGTACATAACATGTAGTTGTACTATGGATCATTTGAAGTCACCTGTCCCTTGTTTTTAAAAGTATCGGTAATTGGTATCGGCAAGTACATGAGGGGAAGTACTTGTACTTGGTCCTGAAAAAGTGGTATCGGGACATCCCTAGTGTACATGGTAGAGAGGAAAGGGGGCCAGCTGGTGGTGATCCCTCCCCAGCCAAAAACTTCCAAAAATAAATATTGCTTAGTCTTTCATAGTTTGTCTCTAGAACCTTGCAATGTGTTATAGGTTTATAGGTCATTGTTTTTATGGGGGTATGAGTGAATTCAGTGTACAGCTGTTTTCAGTGTCCATACCGTATGCTTACACATGCTAGTATATGTGTGTTTTCAAGAAGGAACCATTATTCACGTATCAGAGA
>NW_017306402.1:1203445-1245944 GCF_000935625.1 Nanorana parkeri | reverse complement strand
CCATGTCCTATGTTTGTCTTTGGTGATTCATTTCTGTGGTCTTTTTATTAGTTGCACCTGCTGCTAGATGCAAACAGCCAAACAGTAAATCGTGTGGCTGTGGCACAATACATAAAGTAGACCTGTTCAAGGTACTTTTTTTTTATATAACCAGACTATAGATTGGGAAAGAAATGCAAATTTAAATCACTTTGTAAAATGTTTGTTGATGCCCAACATGGTGATGGCAGCAACATCTCTAAAACTGCTGACTTCCTGCTACTTCCAAGCACTACAACCTGTAGAGTTTACAGAGAATGGTGTGAAAAGCAAGGAAAATGGAGTGTGAGTTGTGTGAGTGATATCAACTCCTTGTTAAAGTGATATTGAAGTCAAAAGGATTTAAGCTATTTCAAATGCTGATTAAATCACTTACAATGCATGGTGCTTCTTGATGAATAAACGTTTTAGTTTCCTGCAGATTTAGCTGGTCCCCTGAGCACTGGTGCCCACATCTGGTTTTAGGGTTTTTGCTTTCCCTTGCATGGTCCTATGGAGCCAACCTTGACTGTGTTAGTAAGCTGTGTATTTCTCCACAAACATACACAACAGAGCAAGTCAATCCCCTGCTCCCCCTTCCTCCTTCTTCCCTTCTTCCTTCTCCAAGCTGGTAGATAGCTGCTGGGGACTGCTCTCTCCCTTGTTATCTTGTATTTGACAGGAAGTTCAGGAAAACTGAGCCAAGAAACTTGGAGCCAGCCATTTGAAAACATGATTACTGTAAGTGTTTGTACAAAAATGTAAACAATATTTTGTTGAGCTTTGTACAGTTTTTATTTATAATGAGCACACACTTTTTTTTAAAATTAACTAGCATGGAAGCCTCTGTCATTCACTTGAGCTGGAGGAAGAGCAGAGGCTTGTCTTCCCTGTGTTGTCCTCGCATGTCAGCGCAGTCAGCCTCCTCACATCTGCATTTATTCAGAAATGAGGGGTTACGCATGGATACACATGCTAGGTATGATGGGACACACAGCTCTAAAGAATCTAATATGGTTACTAGTAGTTGTGCACATTACCTGACAGGAAGTTCGGGAAAGTGGCACACAGGAAGCTAGAGGATGCAGGGAGACAGAAATTTTTTTTTTTTAAATGTGTAATGAGAAATATTAAACATGACGCCCATGGTAATAGGTTATTTATTACTGAAAAATAATAGCCTTTAGTACTACTTTAATAAGAACATTCAGAAGAGAAAGGTCAAACTTGTACAGCTGACAGGAAGTTCACAGCTACTCAGATACTGCTTTTTACAACCATGATTTGCAGAAGGCCACAATTAATGCCACCACATGCAGATGGAAGAGTCGAAATCCATGTGTCCATTCTGGTGGTGCAGATGTGACAGCATTAAAGTTTATTCCCTAGCCAAACCTTACATTTTTTTTCAGTGTTGAATATTAAAGTATTAGAGCCTTCCTTAGATTTTTATATTCTACCTGTATTCCCTTCACTCTGTTTTTGTCCTAGTGACTGTTGTCACTGGGACAAGAAGTGGTGGGCAAGCCAATATTTTACAGTTGTTACCAGAAATCTTCCAATAGGGATGTTATTTTTTCCATAACAACTGTCTATTGGGATTTCTCCTAATTTTAGAGGCATAACCTCTCAGTTACTGTTGTGTCTCAAGGATAGGAAATTAAGAAACATTTTCCCAAGAGGAAAAGTGCAACAAGGGTTTTAACCATTGCCTACTCTATCCAAAACTAAAGAAAACATTTGGGCTATACACTTTAGGACAACAGAAAACAAAATATTTCTGGAATCTTTATAAAGCTGCTACAAAGGCAGAAGGGAGGCTAGCTCGCTATACCTAAAAACAGAAAATGAATTTTAGATGAATTATCTAACATGAAAACTCCAGGCAATGCATTTTCTTGTTTTGAACAGAATGAGAAAGGATTGGGACTTCTGTCAGGTTTTTTCCACATGTCATTTTTATTGCAGCATTAACAATAAAATTAGGAGGGGGTTTACAGAAATAAGAGAATGACACAAACACATATGCAGAAAAGCAATTCTACAGCTAAGAACAATGTATGATCAAACATGAATAATTGTAAGTCAAGGGTAAGGTTTCCGGGTTAATAATCAACCATCTTCAAGCAAGTAGACAAGGTCAGAGGGAGGTTTGCTGAAGACTCTGTAAGGAGGTGTCACCCTCCGACTATCCAAGTGTCTACAGAGATTTTCTCTTGTGTCTAAACTGGTATCTTGGATGAGCAAGTTGTCTGGGTTGACAAAACTCACCATGGGAGTAGGAATTCTGCAAGACAGTCATGGAATGTCAGACAACAAAGAGTGGAGGCAAAGGAGACAAATAAAGGGGGTTGGGTGACAGAGGGGAAAAGTAGAAAGAGGGAACAAGAAAGGTTGAAACATGGGGTCAAGGGGCGAATATGCTGGGGAGGCCAATCTCGCCTGCATGGAGCCCAAACAGTGTACCTAGGTTTTCAGTGGGATAATGGGCATGCATAATAACTGTCTGCTATGAATAGAGAACGGGGCTGGGAGCTATGTGGTGAGGGCCTTGTAGGTGAAAGAAGATTTACACAAATGCCACCTCGTTCAAATCAATAGATATCAAGTCAAATGGTCACAAATAATGTGGATGAGCTCTTCAACGTTTGCTACTTTGTTTATACATTTGAGCCATTTGTGGGGGGGGGGATTTGGGGACCTCGATAGTCTTGGGATTGTGGTTTTTGCCATGTTTAGAACATGCTAAAGTGGTGGATGGATAAGGAACACCACCGGTTTAAAATCTAGGGTGCAGTCGTAGATGAGGGTAATGAGGACATGCACCTCCTTCCAGAATGTTTAGATGTGTGTACAGGACCGCCAGATATGGAAAAAAGTGTCCCGATCCTGCTGGCATCTCCAGCAGGTGTCAAGAACCTCCAGGGAAAAACAGTGGAGTGTCGCTGGTGTCCTGTACCATTTTGTGCATATCTTATAGTTTGTTTCCTGGATATGAACATTAACCAAGCCTCTCTATCATGTTTTTATTGATGTCTCTGTCCCCCATTGGGATGATTCATCTTTACTTCCAATCTCTTCAGCTGTTGGAACAGGAATTGAGAGAAATCTGCCAAACAATGACACAGGTGTCCCTGAAGTTCCATTATAAAATGAATTCTATGTGGTAGCAAATAATTAACTATTGCTATACACCAAGTAATGAGTGCGTATGTAATTGCCTGTTATTTTCTCTTTCTGTTGTATTACACAGGACAAATCTAGTTATCACAGCTTTACAGATTTAGAAAATGTGTTATTAAAGTCTACTGATTATTATCATTGTGTTTTTTCAGCTCATGCTACCTATCATTAATCATTTCATTGAGATCTAAACAGCCTGGGTTGTCATCATTTAACATTCTGCATTTGGAACATAATTGACTAATAATTGACTGGCTTTATTGAATTAATGACATCGCCTTGCCTTGATACATAGCAGATTTTTCATACAAAGCACGCAATTCCTAAGCGGGAATCCAGCCTTTCAGTATGTCATATTCAGGATAAATGTAAAAATGTAAACTTCAAAACCTAGCCAAGTCTGCATCTAGAATTACAGGGGCAGCGCTGTGTCATGTAATGTTACCCTTTGTGTGAATGATGTTTTAATAAGCCTGGCTGCTTTTCATTGCTTTTGTTAACACTTAACAGACTATAAATTTGAGCTGAATAAATCTGTAAAAAGGTGTATACAAGAGTATTGTAAATACTGTGCAAGCAAAGATAAGCATCAACATCCCCATGGTGGACCAAGCCTGGAAACAGTCAACAATATGAAGGACACGAGATTATAGGAGGGGTAACAACCAATGGGTGGAGACTGTTTGACTTCTACACACCCACATTTTATTTTGATGGGATGAATAGCATGTAAGGCAACAAAAAACATGCACAAAGAAAAGTGATTGGCTGCCTTCTTCCCCTTCAGTATGTTCTCCTTGATGGATGTGTCTGTGTATGGGGAAAAAGCTCATCTCTCTACACTAGTGAAGATTGGAAATCTTTGTGCGAATAGTTAGAAACTGGGCCCTCTTGGGACTTCAAAAGAAAGCTGGAAATAGAGATTTTCCAGTAGTAGGCAATGGAAACGCGATTCTATCCGTTAAGCTGGGCAGGCACTGTTGGTCATTTCTTTGGCCCACTGATTCCATTTATTTCATTTGACCAGGAGACTGTGGAAAAAAAACTCCACTTATAAGGGCTACCCAACTGCAATGAACTACTGTGGGGAGCAAGTGATATGACCCATTTTCAGCTCTACCTAAAGTAATTTATTGCATACACCAAACTCTTGCATTTTGTATCCCGTGAGCCGAGTACAGGTATTGCATTTTCTCTTTACTGATTACTGAAAACAACTGGTAAGCATTTGCAGTGTTTCCATTTATCGGACATGTTATGTTGTAAATCTGGCTACACAATGGTAGACTTCCATCAATGCTATTTGCATATTTTTTGCATATTGTTTCTAGTTTTGGACACCACTGGAAACTGCTAGAACTTCAGATTGTATTGTCATCTCTGTCCCTGTAGACAAGGGAGAGAAGTGGTCACCAGGACAGGAGATTAAGGAAAATGTCCTGATAGGGAGGCAAGCAGAAGTAAAAATTGGGCAGAGGATCAAACTTACCTCCACTCTATTAAAAAATATTGGTTTTCTTTTTGCTGTTTTTACATTGGAGACATTTTACTTCTCTTCCTGTTCTGCCAATCACTAGGGTAAATGTCCAAAACTGATACACAGATGGCTATACAATGTAACCCAGCAACCTATCTAAACCTTGCAACCTATCCAAAGTTAAACACAAAGGTTTGGAATGTCGTTTCGCTTTATCCTCAGCATAACTCATAATCCTAACTTATATATTTAAAGTGACATTGTGTGCCTTACTGTAATCCATGGTTGTTTTTGTTACATTCCAGTGTGTCCCCTCTCAGTTTGCCCATCATCCTGAACAGAGAGGGGAGTGTGTGGGGACGCCAGGCTTCCACTAGGGGGGGAGAGGGAGATCTCCGCTGGTTATCCTGGTGTGTGGATCCTGCATATATTGCCATCATGGGACAAAAATATAGCTTAAGGAAGAAATATACCATAAAATGGTTGAAACCCCTGTGAGGCTCGCTGTCTAGACCCACAAGACTTCTACTACTCAGCACAATACTGCCTAATAAAGTGAATATGGGGCAGCTGGTCAGGTGGTAATTATTCCTATATTGTTATATGGAGAGGATGTATTTACAAGATAAATGTGTAGAGGCTCTGTGTTGAAGGGCCCCCAACAGTGTGTTGGTTTGCTTCGCTGAGATCAATGGCCCGTCAATGTTTGCTCCAAGAAACGTACCTGTGGTTCCTGAGGAAGCGCAAAAGCAAAACGTGTCAAACTGTAAGTGGAGTACAATTAGATAATAATTAAATCAAGAAAGATACGAAACTGAAAGATTTCTTGTGCAAAATTAACTACATCAGGGTATTGATTTGTAAAATGTGAAGCATAACAATGTTTATCCATTAGGCATTGATTTTAGGAAGTGTAATTTTGTAAACATTTTATTTTATATAATTTATTATAGAATGTAATATGAGGTCTCTTATTGATACCCTAAAAACCCCATAGCTGCTTAGCCACAGCTTTATCAGGTATACCCTTGCAACAGTGTTCCTTTGTGGCTATATGTTATGTACAAATCCACCATGTGCGTGTTACATATACTCTATGTAGTATGTGGCTGCATACAGTTCTCACCAGAGCTGCGTACAGATCATACCAGGGCTGCATACAGATTTCCCAAGAGCTGAATACAGATCTCACCAGGGCTGAATACAGATCTCACCAGAGCTGAATACAGATCACACCAGGACTCCGTACAGATCTCACCAGAACTACGTACAGATCGAACCAGGAAGGCGTACAGATCTCACCAGGCTGTGTACAGATCTCAATAGGGCTGAATACAGATCTCACCAGAGCTGAATACACATCTCACCAGGCTGCGTACAGGTCTCATTAGAGCTGCGTGCAGATCTCACCAAACTGCGTATAGATTTCACCAGGGCTGCATGAGGGTATCTCCAGGGCTCTGCGGGCGGGTGCCAGCCTGATAGGGTGGGTGGTGAGCTGAATGGGCGGATGCCGGTCTTATGTCAGCATCGGGCTGTATGTGGTGTGGGGCTGTCCTGAGCTGTGCCAACGCTGGGAAGGAGGAGAAGGAGATGTGGGACCAGGCAGGCACTGTCAAAGACAGCTACTGCAGATCCCCAGCAGGCTACCTTATGTCCCCACAAAAAATGTAAAGGGCCGGTATCAGCCTTTAGTATACTGATACTAGTCTCTAGTTACAACTATAAAGAACAGCTATACACAGAGAGGTCATGGTTAGTCATTTCACAGGGCATGTGTGCATACATCATCTCTTACAGTGACCAGAGCACACAAGGCAACTTCCAGCCTATAACGGTAACTTTAACAGAAAGGAATAGGGAGATATAGGGTGAGGTCGGGAGAAGGGGAAATAAGTGACGGGGGAGAAGGAGTCTGGGGTAGGAACCCCAAGGTTGTGAACTGGGCCTCATGCCAAACAGCCAGGGACATTCAGGGCCCTTATGCCACCCCATTTCTGTTACTGTGGCTGATTACAGAGTTCACTGGGTCTAACTCTGGTGCCTAAACTATATGTTTAGACAACCTTCACAACTGCTGTAACTGGAAAGAGGTTGAATGGATTTGAAAATTGATGTTGCTAGTACAATGTCTATCTGACTACATATCTGTTTCAATTACTTCAGTTGAGCGTTAAACTTAATAACTTACTGCAGTTTTAAAAACACACACATGCACCCTCTCTAGGGTTAGTTTGCAAATGCCAGTGCCAATATGTTTTAGGGCTATGGACATAAACAAGAACATTCCAGGGAAACCCACACACTCATTTGTAGGAAATATACATTCCATGTAACTAGTATCCCGAGAAGGAATTGATCCCAGAATTCCAGCACCTCGGGGTAATAGAGATGACCATATAACTATTGTGCAGCCGATAAGACTTATAAATATTTGCTGAGGTGAGAAAATGCAACTGAAATTTGTAACTGCTAGCACTGAAATATTAAATACTTTCCAAGAGAACTTTAAAAGAGTCCTGAACCTCAGCCCAGGTCTTATGCTAGGATAGAGGATTTGTGCCAGTTTTAAATGTGTAATTCATGGCAATAGAGCGGTTATTTCATTACATCTGTTTCCTGAATGACTCATTACAGCAAAGTACAGTACTCAGTCAAGTCATACAAGCTGACTTAAAGCAACCAATCAGATGTTACAGATTTATTGAAATGAATAAACTTATTTCTGATCTTTTTTTATTAATTTATTGCACATTACTGTAGTGCATAACATAATTTGGGGCAGCAGGCTACACAATCCTTTAATCTGCCATTATTCCTTTATGGCTAACTGCATTTCCAGCCAGTGAACTAGGTTTAGGGGTAGCAGTAATTGCAAAAGTGTTCTGTATCTCCCTCCCTTCCAGTCATCCTCCTCAACCCTCAAACCAAACCCAAAACCCCTTACCTGAAACACAGTTTCAACATTGCCACTGACCCCCACCATGTCCTATGACTGCATCAATATTGCACTTGGAGCTTTATGACCCATGTTTTTATATGTAAAGGTCTAAACAAAGCTATGTATGCAATGCAGCAAGGATGGTAGCATACAGGACATTCCTCACCTCTACTACACATTAAAACTATATGGCACAATTGCTGTAGGGTGTAGAAATGTTAATGCACTTTCCTCGTGTAAACCTGCCCAGAAATCACATTGGTATGAAACTGAAAAACATCACTTAAATATGCCCATGCTCTGTAAATATAACTAAGGTCATCTGGAATACAGTAATACCACACATAGGAAAACTTAATTCATCTATAACACTTCAGTGTCAATGCCAAAGTTGATTCAGTGTCATACATGTGATGTTGTGTTATTAACAGAACTGCTTTATTGTTCCTCAGCACAATGCCCCATGCAGAGGGAGCAATAATCTCTATTACACTATGGAATCGGGAGCCTGCAGCAGTGCCAGCTCTTAGTTCCAAGGCTATGCTGCCACTAATAGCTCTCAGGCTCAACTTATGGCCAGGAACCAGTCAGTGTGGTTCCTGACCATGTCACCATGGCATGCTGATCATATGATATACAGTATGTTAGTATTCAGACCTTTGCAGCCTACTGCTGTCAGTGTATTTCTTTCTTTGTTCACTGCCTGTGCAGAGAGAAACACATACTTTTTTTCTAGGACAGTATAGTGTTTAAAAAGTAATTACATGTTTTTCATTTTTAAGTTTAGAAAATACATTTTTTGTTCACATTTTTGTCTATTGTCAGTCTATAATAAAAAATCTGAACTTTAAAAAAAAAAAAATTACCAAATGAAAGCCTTTTATTTTTCTAAAATACAAGGTAAATTTATTTAGGTGTAAAGATTAGTCATTAACATTATTATTAGTTATTGCAAAGTTAACCAATGCATATTGACGCTTCCAAAAGTAGCTCTGGGCATCCACACATGGTCATGGAAGGGTTAAATGTTTTCTTTGTTTTTGTCTAGTGCAGGTGTGTATATCTGTCATGGATTCTGTTGTTTTTTTTTTGTATTCTCCTCTGTAAACATCATATACAGATTCAGGGTGGTGACACCTTCCCTTCCTGTCCTGGAGACTCAATTGGAAGTGAGGGGGTATCTTTTCAATGTGGAGGATATCCCTTCTTAGAAAGTTGTCACGGGAACAAGTGTCTCCATTGGAAGACTTGCCCTCTATTCCTGTTCTGGTGGCAACTTAAAATTTAGGATTTACCCTCACTTTTATTTCCAGTGACACTGGTGATCAGGACAATTGTGACACAAACCACAATTAAAACCTGACATGATCTGTTGAGCCCGCAAAGGTGTTCCCCTTATGTGTTAATGTTATGCTCCATCCTTTACAAGTAAAAGCATTATCTTGAAACCACAGTTCCAGTGACTCTTCTTTCTCTAAGGCCTTGTTTATACGGGCAGCAGGATCCACCACCCTTCTGAAAAACGATCTATGGATGTATTGCTATTTACATGGTGGCTGAGCAGCGACTGCCCAGCGTTCAAGAGGACAAGCTGTCACCACCTAAACCATTTTTTCTTTTTGGATCTTAAAGGGGATTTTTTATTGAACTCCAGTTCTGCAACCACGTGCCAAGTGTTTGGCACACGGTTGCGGCAAGGTCCCCTTTATAATTTGTGCTGCGTCATGAGGCAAAGCATCGCAACCGCAGCAATGTGTACAACACTGTTCGGCTGTAATGCAGGTGGCGGTAAAACTGTGGATCAACCATCTGCTTTTACCACCCCTCAACCATTCATCTAAACAAGGCATAATGGACCAGAATACTTCAGAGATCCTGCAGAGTGCATTTAGAGGTGCAGCAAGTCCTTTAAAACAAGACAATATGGTAGTAGTAGACAGTGCCAGGATACAAAAACAGAGCTAGCATGGACATGTCTCTATCAAATATAAGAACAGATGTTATCCATGCTCAGCTTCTGATGATAAAAGTATTGAGAATCCCATACAGTGGATCTAACACAAGCAAATTCGAGAATAGTAATTTTGCTTTCCATTCACTAACAGCTGCATTTATAATATGGATTAGTGCATACTGACAGTGTATATGGTGTGTGTATGGCATTTGCATAACATTTTTGCTGGTCTTAGAATTGAGGAACCAAACTATTTTCATTTTGTACAAGGGCTAGTTTAATTTATAGGGCTCATATACCCAGCTAAAAACACAGGTTATCTTATTTAAGGAATGTTGCATGGCTGGGTATCTGGGCAAATACCATTTTGATTTCCCTACCATTTATCCTAATAAGCCTCCTCCTCTCTTCTTCCTAATACATTTTTTTGGTCAAATGATGAGACACACTGACGTAGGTACATTTGCGGCACCTCACTACTTTGCTATTGCATTTGTGGTGGGTCAGGGCTGTTCTGTAAAATGATGGAGATCTTTCGTGCAGGGGAGGTGTGTGTGGCATGGGGGAAGGGATAACATACCATACCTATCCAAGTTTTATAGGGTTAATAGGTGCATCATAATAGAGTACAAATTACAAGACATACAAAAAATTGCAGACACATTCTTGCCAGAGCCAGACAAGTCATTCACAGTCAGCATTTCTTCGCTGAGAATGTTCGCCTTTTTCTGTTTAGAGAATTTTTAATATCCCAGGAACTGATTTGCATTTTAAAATGAGCTGTTTGACCTTGGATCTACCATCTGTACGTTCAACCCTCCTACCCCCCTCCCCCCCTTTCAAAACTTTACCATAAAGCCTGTATGTATAAATGTTTAATGAATGAGGCCCTAAAGGTTTGTGAAGATTCCAGATTTATATTCCATTAAACCTGATTCTCGCAGCCTAATTAGCTGGTAATTTCACCCTTGCTTGTACTATAAACCATTTTATGTTCAATAATAATAATAAAATCTCTGTAAACCTTGTCCCTTTATTAATAAACATTATGTGCTTCTGGCTTTTAAGAAAAAAAGTAATGAATTGCTTGGCTTGTTATTCCAGCCTATCAAATGATAGCTGTTTCATCCTGCATAGAAAAAAAAGGACCATTGATTGGAAATTTTCAGAGGAATCTGAAAAACAATACAAATTCTAAGTGAAATTGACAAGACTGTTATTTTTTTTTCACATTCTAACATGAGTCTACAGATCTGGATTTCACCAAGGTCAGCAGTCTGAAAACTTTGCTGTTTTGGGTTTTGACTTTCAAACTAAGCATTTCGTGATGTTTGGCATTTTTCAAGCCGGGCTATGCTTTCTGTGTAATGCTGACCACCTCTCCCTGTGAATTTGACATGTACATATGAAGGGAATTAAAAGTCGTGTGGCATATGTATTGAGAGCATTAGAAGCAGTTTTGTTTATATTTCTCTCTTTATTAACCCTTCGGAAACACAGATTGCAATGGCTGATACCAGCTACTCAGCCCCATTAGTCTGGCCATTTCACCATCTACCGTGACACCACTGAAACTGGATTCTTCGGAACTACTCAGCTGTTACTTAGACCATGGAATTAACAATGGTATGGATTTCACTTTTTAAGGCATATACACATAAAAACATACCTATATAGAATTCTTCAGGAATATGTACCAGTTAATATGTGTTTTAAAGTCAAATTCCATTCACTAAAATATATATGTGCACAACAGTGACTTCAAGCAAACAACATTATTCATCTTGTGCTATTAAAATGCCTGCTTTTATTTATCTTCTTTCTTAAAGTGACCTAAACTCAGGAGTTAAATCTTAAAAAATCCATTCAAGTACCTTAACTATTAACAAAACTGTACTTTAAAGGTGTATCACTCAGCTGTAGATCCTCAAATTATCTCTGTGCATTTGTGCCAACACTGTCCTTCCTTCTGGAGGGTGGCTACTTTTGTTTCCCATGGCCCCTGTGTGTGTTGTGAAGTAACCACCGCTCCAAGATCGCTCCCGAGATGGAATATAATCTCACGTTTAGTCTACTAATTTGTATTGAGATTGTGGTCCATTACTGGAATTTGCAACAGAAATTTTAGTTGTAATGAGTTGTCGGTTTCCCTCTCTACACATATATTAAAATATGAACATTGAGGTAATATTTTTTTTTTTTTTTTGGTAAAGGTACTAAGCAATAATGTAAAATGAAAACAATCTATTACACATGCCAAATATGTGATGCTGGAATACGATGTTCCTCTTGCTTTCCGTGAAAACCATACGGTTCTGTTGCAGCGCATATAGCTTAAAGGCATCTCCCAAGCATGTATTAGAAAGTAATGGTGTTTTTCACATGTCCCCTCAAAGTCGAATAAAAAAAGAGGACCCTCTCCCTGCAGAACAGTATTTATTTGCCATTGGTACACATCCCCATGGCAATGTCTAGCTCTCTATGGCCTTTGTGTCACAATCCCTTAATTAGCCTTCAAAACAGCCAGAATTGATTTGTAAGATTAGGCATCCCCACTGACTTTAATGTGGTTTGGCTTAAACCTAGAAAGCCCTGCAATTTACAATGGGTTTGACTAACAACATACTAAATTGAACCCAGGCCAATTCACTCATCACCACTTGCCATAATGGCATCAGGCTAAAGGCACCCATAATAGGTTTTTCCGGCAACCACATATGCTCATTTTATCTCCATGACACATCTATTCATTTACTACTCCTTCCTCTACAGTTCTGTGTACCATCACTGGAAGCACCGGTCCATAGTTTATCTTCCAAATAAAAGATGGTAGGTGGGTGACAACTCATAAGCGCTGCGCAAAATGTTGGCGCTATATAAATACTATGTAATAATAATAATATGTAAGTGTAACAACCCGGGTTATGACAGTGCAAGGATCTCAGCCACAGATATGATGTGGAGTTTTCTCCTAGGGATCAGATATCGTATTTATCAAGTAGTGGGTAGCAGTATCATTCAAACAGTTCAGGCTTCTACCCAGGTTTGCAATCAGATAGTAAGTACTTGAGTATGGGAAGTGTTTCACAGGCAGACTCTTTGATAACACAGTGGATAGTAGTTACTAGTGTTTGGGAAGTGTTTCACAAGGCAGTTTCTTTGATAACACAGTAGATAATAAGTGCTAGTGTTTGGGAAATGTTTCACAAGGCAGTTTCTTTGATAACACAGGAGATAATAAGCACTAATGTTTGAGATGTGTTTCATAAGGCAATCTCTTTGATAATACAGTGGATATTAGGCACTGGCGTATTTGGAAGTGTTTCAAAAGGCAGTCTCTTGATAACACATTAGAAGTAGACAATAAGTGCTTGCTTTTGGGAAGTGGTTCACAGGCAGTCTCTCCTTATGAACAGGATCCGTCTCCAGGTAGCCTTGGTTCAGAGTCTTTGGCAGGGGCTAGCAGAGCGCATTAGGTGTGTAATACAGCTTATGCAATGAAGCTTGTCCAGGATGATGTGTGGAGAGATGCAACAGTGACACCCGATGAAGTCTCAAGGGAACAGTCAAATCTGACTTAGAAAATGAGGAGGAAAAGATATCTGGTGACGGTATCAAATAACATCCATGGGTTAAAGGGGTTCTAGACCCTCCGGTTTTTTTGCCTATATCTACTGCTTTCAAACAGTAGATATAGGCAAAAAGTGTTGCTTTAACAGCGGTGTAAACTTACCTTGTTTTTGCTGCGCGCTCCCGCCCCCGAGAATTCGAAGCATCTTGGGGTGGGGGTCATGCGCAGTTCGGATTCTCGGCCAGGAGACGAACAGAGACGCAAGGTAAGTCTATGGATGCGTGCACCCGCATGCAGACACCGCTGGATCGGAAGTGCCTGCAAGCAGAGAGGAGTCAGCGCTGGGTCGGAGAGCCGCACCGCAGGTGGCACAGATTAAAACATCAGGAAAGAAGAAGATCGGATTAAGAGACATCATTTAAGGTAAGTGCTGACATTAACATTGGGGGGAGGGAAAAGAAAATATCCTTTAATGTCACTTTAATCACTGGGGGAAGTTTGCCATTGAAGGTAAGCTGCCTGATGGTGCCAGGAATGATGTTCAACGTGCGGGATTAGGAGGGGTATTGCCTGGCGTCTTCTCCCGTGCTCGAACGCCGGGCAATTGATCTTCCCGGCTTAAGCCAACACTGGAAGAGGTGCCTGATGACATCACAGATGATGAGGTGGAACCCTGGGTCAATCCGTGAGCGACGGACAGATGAGTTCATTACAGTAAGGTAATTACACATTATAAATTAGGTACCTCGGCTTATATTCGGGACGGCTTATACTCGAGTATATACGGTATCTGTCCAAACAGATTGTAACAACTCCTAGCCAATGCGAGTAGTTTATTAGCCAAAAGAACCTCCTCTGTTCTCCCTTTCAAACCTAGTTTTATTGTATCACTAAGGGCCTGATTACTGACATTTATCTGATAAAACTTGACCAAATGGTGGTGGCATTAGAATGCTCTTTTGTGCTTTATTAATATCAGTGAACCAATGTGAATAATTATTTTTCACTGCTGGGTTGCAATCAGAGGCGTAACTAGAACCTTCAGGGCCCGGGTGCAAGAAGCCATGAAGGCCCCCCCTCCAACCGCCATGGCACCGCATTGTTTACAGGAAGGCTGCCGAGGTCCCTAGCAAGTGTGGGACCTCCGGCAGCCACTTGTTTATAATTTTAGTGCTGTGTTCTGTTGAGAACGCTGACCCAGTATCTGCGCTTGCGTACAGACAGGATTACCGAGGAAACAGGCATTTATTTACAAAGTATTAGTGTGTAATGGTTAATTGTGACCGTTAATAATATACCGTCCTTGGCAGTGAATGATGGATGGAATATTATTAACGGTCACAATTAACAATTTAAACAAAATACTTTGTTAATAAATCCCGGTTTCCTCGATAATATCGGTCTGTGCGCAAGCGTAGATGCTGAGGTCGGCAAATTCGACTACATCGGCGTCTCTGCGTTTAGTATCGGGGCATTTTCACGAGTATAAGTATTGGCACTGGTCTAAACTATGAGAGTCTCCATCTTGGAGCACATGAGGGCAGAAGATTTAGAATTGGGTGCAGGTTTGTCAGGAGGAAGCCCGACCTCCCTTAAAGGCACAGGAATGTCCCCATGTGCTCCAAGATGGAGACTCTCATAGTTTAGAGTTAGGACCGCACTATAAGAGGTGCCTTGGCGCGGCTGTGCGCCTTTCACATTTTCTGCAGAAGACGTGTATCCAAACCTCTGTTGTTGACCTTAGTGGTGAGACAAGTTGTTTTACATGCTGGCTTGTGAGTGTGCCATGATAACTTTCTACTGTTTTACTGTTTAAAGCCCATTTCGTGTGCACCTTACTGTATAGCTGGTGACGAATTGTTGAGTGCATTTGTCATTTGTTTTGCTTGTAATAAATCTGTCATACATGCAACAGAATTGGTAAATGTCCCCCATTGTTTCTTAGGGGCAAACTATGCTTTCTTTTGGCAATACTATCTTGCTAGAATTATTCATTTTCTATCTACTCTATAGACATTTGTTAAAAAAGTAAGAACATTTTTTTTTCCTACTTTGACCCGTGTTAGTTTTTAAAAGAAGTATCTTTACATTTATTTACATAGTCCTATTCAATTGACAATAAAATGCTGTTTCTAGTACAAACCATGGGAAAGTTATTTGCAAATGAAAAAAAAAGTGCTTGTTTTCAATTTTAGTTTGTGTTCCCCATGGTCAGTATAGACCTAGCTGTCAGTGACATCCAGGGTTGAGAGCCATCAGCTACACTAAGTATTGGATGGTGGCACTGAATGGGGATAATGTTTATAAATGTATCCCCAGAATCCCCCAGTAGTTTTACTGTAAAGAAAAAGTACATTTAGATTTATTTACATTGTCCTATTTAATTGACAATACAATGCTGTTTCTAGTACAAACCATGGGAAAGTTATTTGCAAATGATTAAGGTGCTTGTTTTCAATTTTAGTGGTCACATGATCAGCAACCATGCTGATTTGCTCCCCGTGGTCAGTACACACCCAGCTGTCAGTGACATACATAGTTGAAAGCCATCAGCTGCACTAAGTATTGGATGGGGGCGCTGAATGGGGAGAATGTTTATAAGTGTATCCCCAGCATCGAACATTGTGCATAGGTACATCCATATACAGATAGTGGACACTAAGAAGTCCATTAAAAAATATCCCTATATACAGTACACTGTATATAAACTGATAGATTAGCAGCAATGGCCCATATACCAGTATATATTTATTTTAGTTTGTCAGTGCACTCTCCAAAATGCATTCAAGTACGAAATGTACAGCAGAAGGTTTTGGATTCCAGAAAAGTAGGTTCATCAGACTTTATTGTTAATAAAAAAAATATGCCATATATAAATAAATTACCTACTTCATAGAGTTATTTGGCAACTCGATAGTGAATTCTTTTCACTATATCAGGCAGCTGTTACAAGTCATATTCTTGATAATAAATGGGTTATTTTATGATTCTAGTGCCATTTGTAAAACCACTTTGCCTTGACCACCATGGAACTATACACTTCTATATAATTGTTTTCAAGGAGAAGAAGGTTTTTAGAATTAGGAGTTACTTTCTCTAACTATTTTCTTTAAAAAGGTAATTTAAGAAAAAAAAAAAACATGGTAGTTTTTGAAGGAAATTCAATACATAAGCATTTTCTACCTAAGGTGTTTCAGTGTGTGCAATTTTCTGGAAAGTGGAAAAAATAACACTCCCTCTTGTTTAAAGTGGGTTAATCATTGCAACGTGCCTGTAATCCTCATGCATGTATATAAGCCAGATTGCTCTGGTTGTGTGCAATTAAGTGCATTTAACTTGTTCAAAAAAAAAAAAATTGTCTTCTTTTTTTTTTGCGTGGTCAGTTTTGTTAGCACAGAAAGGGTTAAAATATTATATTTCATGAACTGACTTACTGTAAATGTTGAGAGAATAATGTTTTCCAGTTCAGTTCTTGGAAGTTTGTAAAAGGTTTTAAGATTGTAATAAATATTTTAAACAAAAATATAGGCACAAATATATACAATATAGAGCAGCGGTCGCCAACCGGTGGTCTGTGGACCACTGGTGGTCCGAGAGAAAATTTTGGTGGTCCCCGGGCCCCTCTGATGCTGTGCAGGCTTGGCCGTCATTGAAGGAGCCTCTCACTGACTCAAGCAGCGGCTGTCACAAGGAATGCGTGGCTCTCAGTACAGTGCGGGCTCTGCAGGAGCGGGGCATCTCGTCAGTACCCAGGCTGAGCAGGCTGTGGAACATAGAAAAAGTGGGGAGAAGCCAGGTAATAGTGGCTCAGTGTGGGGGAAAGGGAGGCACAGGGGTGGTTGGGGGCAGTGCTGAAGCTAGGGGGGGCATGTGCCCCGGGCGCCGCCGGTAGGGCCAGTGGCAGATTCGATAGCGGGGGAACAATTAATATTATTACTGGGCCAGGGCGGGCGGCAACGCTCACTCCCTCCACCAGCACTGCCACTCCTGTAGGCACACCCGCACTTATGTATGTATGTGTATATATACTGTATGTATATATATTAGAGATGTCCCGATACCACTTTTTCAAGACCAAGTACAAGTACTGTCCCTCATGTACTTGCCGATACCAATTACCGATACTTTTTCTTAAAGGGCCATGTGCCATTTTTTCTAAAACAATAGACTAATGATTTTAGGGCAGTTTCTCACCAGGGCTGCGTGCATTGGAGGTGACAGGTTCTCTTTAAGGTGACATTAGGGGTCTTTTAGACCTCTTGTGTCACCTTTCCACTTCACTGGATTCACTGAATGTAAATACAGCAGGCAGTGGCTGGGAGCAATAGCCAGCCTGCAATTGGATATTTTAAATTGCAATAGTCAATAGCAGGCTGGCTATTGTACCCGCCCACTGCCTGCTGTCAATCAGCAAAGGAGGGAACTGAAGACAAAGTTCTCTATCAGGTCCTCCCTGCTGAATGACAGCAGGCAATGGGTGGGTACAATAGCCAGCCTGCTATTGGCTATTGCAATTTAAAATATCCAATAGCAGGCTGGCTATTGTTACAAGTGTCCATTCCTTTTCCACTTGATGAAACTGTTTGCTTTTGGTGATATATCTCGGTGTCAGTTGTCTGTGCTCCTTATGTGTTAAATAATGCTCTCACCAGACCCACACAGAAGTTTTCCCTCTCAATGAAAGAAGGCACAGTCCATTATGTGTGAAGGCAAGATTTACAGCTTCTCTCCTCTCCTCCCCGTGAGCAAACAGAACGGACATTCTCTTCTTTCATTGAGAGGGAAAACTTCTGTGTGGGTCTGGTGAGAGCATTATTTAACACATAAGGAGCACGGACATCCAGGGCAGCCATCAGAAATTTTGCGGCCCCTTACACAGCTTTAGGCCGGGCCGCCCCCCCCACCGCGCCGCTGGGCTTAGTGACGCGCTGGACACAGGACCCACCTGAGAGTGACCCTGCAGTGCCCACCATATAGGCTGCACAGCCCATCTGAGACTGTCTATGGTGGGCTCTGAAGGGGTCTCAAGTGGGCAGGTCAGGGCTGCATCCCTCCCCTCCCTCCTTTCTTTCTTCCCTTCCTTCCTTCCTAGCTCCTCTTACCTGCACACATGGCCTCGTCTGCCGCCGGACCGGCCAGAAGTGACATCACGTCACTAACTTACGGCCAGTCTGACATCAGATGAGCAGCTTCGCTGATGGGGCCCTAGCTTGTCTCAAAGCTGGTGGAGCGGCAATGCTGGGGCCCTGCGCTGCCAGGCAAGGCCTCTGCCTCCTCGCCCTTCACCGTCGGCCGCTAGTCATGTAAGGGACCCGGGTGGGCCCCCCAGGCTGCCCGGGCCCCTTACATGAGTATCGGCCGTACCCCCCTGATGGCTGCCCTGCGGACATCTCAAACATTTTGATATATTACCAAAAGCAAAGTTTCATCAAGTTGAAAAGGATAGGACACGGAAGGACGGAGGAGGAGCAGCAGCAGCAGCTAACATACAGGAGGTGGGGGGGCAGCAGGGAATTTCACAGTCAGTCTTTTCTCCCTTCTCGTGTTGGCTACAGAGGTCTGTAAAGGGACACAGACCACTGCAGCCAGCACCAGCAGGGAGAAGAGACACTTCACAGAACACTTACTGCCCGCCACGCTGTCACACTCCGTTCCGTTCCGTCCAGAGAGGTCAGAGCGGACAGGGAGCCTCTGTTTGGTGGACAGGTGTTCCGGGGGAGGGGCTATGCTGGTCAATGGCCGAAGCTCTTGAAAATTTTTTAAAGGGCCGGTATCTGCTCTATGCATCGGGGCATTTTCAGGAGTACAAGTACTCCTGAAAATGCCCTGTATTGGCCCCGATACCGGTACTAGTATCGGTATTTATATATATATATTTAACAAAAATTCATATTAGTGGTCCGCGGGATTTAAAATGATGGTCCATGAGGTCCGAAAGGTTGGCGACCGCTGATATAGAGGATGGCAAATGCATCCTAGAATCCACTCCAAAAGTACATCAGAACAAGAGTCAAAATGTAAAAAGAAACAAAAAGGTTAATTGGTTTTAAAATGTCAAGCAGTCTCTCCAATAAGCTGTGGGATGAAAATGCTTGTTGTTTTTGGGTGAAGGAGAGGAGGTTGTGTAGTTTGCAGAAGCTTGTAATTAAGGGTCCCGTGCACACTAGCCTGTCCGCTAAAATGCGCTGCATTTTAGTGGGCGGGCTAAAGCATTGTGGCAGTTGTTACAATGTGTACACTCCAATCAGGTCCCTGCACAGCAGAGCGGTGTTCTTTGCTGCCATGCGTGACCTGCAGTGGCATCCAGTGTGCTATGGAAAAATGCAGCATCCTGCTTTTTTCCTGAGCGCGCTACCTATCTCACCCACATTTTGGTATGAACAGGGCACATAAAAAAACAATTGTTTTCTATCAGTCCTAGCGATGACCTGCATTGATCTGGTGTGGTAGAATGCAGGTCACTGCTGTTTGTGTTAGGGTTGTTTGGCTATTGACAGAAATCATGTGTTCAGGAGGAGGCTAATAATAGTGGCCCTAAAGTGTATTTACACTTTTGCAGCCAAATTGGGATCATACATTTTTCCATTTGTTACATGTTCCTATTCACATACCATAAAATAAATTTCTGAAAACTCCACAACTTAATTAAAAGGAGAGGGCTTGAGTTGGGTGAGAAGATAATGTTTACCAAAATTAACCCTGTTTGTGCTGTGCTGGGAGATCCAAATATCAACTGCAAAGTAGATTTGAACACTGTCTGTCCTAATCAAGGGTTAAAGATCAAGATGCATTGTATGTTAATAAGAGGAAACTCAGTCTGTCCCCCTTTACTTTGGGGACAGGCTCATTCACAAACTGTTCAGAATAGCTTACAGTCATCAATCAAACGTCTCTTCCAAAGAAACAGCTTAAATTGTAATATATATATAGATAGATATATATAGATGGATATATATAGATAGATATATATAAAAAAAATTAACAATGCTGTGTGGATAGAAACACATAACACACATATAGTGAGGGGTTTCACAATTTTGACTATTTGATCAACTATTTGGTTTTTCTTATTCAGTATCAATGGGCTATTGTATTTTGACAGCAGCGGGTGTCAAAAACAGCTGATTTGCTGTAGTCACTGTTGGCTGAGCATTTTCAGACTGGCTCCCTCAACAAAAATGAATTGAAAAATGTTGTTGAATGGGAGAAGGGTCCCAAGAGGGCCACACACTCCTTTAATTTCAGCTGAGTCAGTAGTATATGGCCAGCTTAACGCTGGCCATAACGTGTAATATTTTCATAATTCAACCTGCAGGCTGCACTAAGAAAATACTACAGATTCCTCCATCAACACTTATGAGCGTTGATGGAGGAATCTCACACTGCATTGTATTCTGACAAAAGCTGCCGGCTATGTCCATTTGAAGATTTTCTGATTGGCTCCTTCCTGCTGGCCGAAAGGGTTCCGGCACCCACTGTGCAAATTTCAGATGGTTCATCAAGAACCGGTCGAAATTCATATAGTATATGACTAGCTTTAAGTTCAGGAGGGGTGTAGGGTGGTACAAGTTGCAGGAGCTCATTAGTTCAAGGCTGTGAGTATTCATTATGCTAGGGCTGGCCATGGGATCGTTAAAGTCCATGGGTATTCATGAGTCATCATTTATCAGGTAATGTGTGGATGGTCTCGACTCATATGGTCATGAGTCCAGTGAAGGTTTTTCTGTTTGGTATTTAAATGGGGCTGTGAGTCGTGGGGTGATGGTTGTGGGAATTGATAAAGCCAAGGGATGTCTGTTAACCCAGTGTGGAATTTGGTGTGGAGTTTGATGCGCATGCAGTAAAAGTGGCTGTCATTTGGGTGGAGTGATATAGGTTGCAGACATTCATCCATCCAGGTGGTATACAGGGATTAATCCAGGTATTAGGGATGCAGGAACATTTTATTCCCTGAGGGGGTGTATGTTCATGAGTCTTGGAGGTGTGTGAGTGGCCATGACTCTGGGGATAAAAGGAGTGTGGGTTTCCTAATTATAGAGGTGATTATATAGTGGGCACAAGTGCCAATGAGTCCCAGCTAATGTGTGATGCCTGTAACTCCAAAATGACCTAAAGCTGCCTGAACAATAAAGTGCCAGCAAGAGGTGAATGTATTAGGAAGGGCAGACTCACAGAAGATTTCAACACACTTCTTGTCAGGACAGGAAGTAATAGAAAATCTCTGAAAAGGGCGCATTAAACAAAAGCTACATTTTTAGTAGAGTGGGGAAGGGTTAGAACCCATGACAATGTTTTTACTCCTGTTCATGCTTCCCTTCCCAGCAACTAACACATTTTTGGCACAGGCTTTACAGGGAAAGGAAGTGAAGGGAAATCTATCCAATGGCATCACAGAAATATAAACCTAACAAAAATGATGTCTTCTCCACTCTATCCAAAACATTGGATGCTTCTCAGACTTAGCTCTTTGCTGACCCTATGACTCACAGTGGAGCATCCATTAGAGTTTAAAGTGATATGCCAACATCAACCATCTCTAAAAATGGCTACTAGACAGTTTTAGGTGTTATGGACATGTTTTATTTTTTTTAACTGAATGGTTGGTTGGGGTAGAATACATAGTGAGTTTGTACTCTTAGAAGAAACTCTTAGAATCTTAGAATGGACCCCAAAATTATCCAAGAGTGTTAAATGTTTCATTAGAATAGAACCTCTAGCACAGGGGTGCCCACAATTTTTGTGTTAAGATCTACTTTTCAAATGGCGAGCTACATGAGATCTACCAACGAAAAAAAAACCTCCCTCGCTCTCTCTCTCCTGGCTGTCTCTCCTCGCTTTCCTGGCTGTCTCTCCTCGCTTTCCTGGCTCTCTCTCCTTGCTCTCTCTTCTGGCTGTCTCTCCTTGCTCATCCTCCTGGCTGTCTCTCCTCTTTCTCCTGGCTGTCTTTCCTCGCTCTCTCTCTCCTGTCTATCGCTCCCCGTTCTCTCTCCTGGCTCACCTTGCTGTTTTTTGCAAACAGTGTAGTGCAACAGGCTGTGTAAACGAATATTCTTTGATGTAATACATAACACTTCAACCACCAGTATCCACCAGAAAGGTGTCAGGGATCTTGGCTCAGCAGACTCAGGCTAATAGGTAATCATGTGTGCACAGCTAAATAAATATACCAAAATGGAATAAAGGGGCCGCAATTCACACCCTTCGTGATCTACCAGCATCAGCTTTGAGAGCTACTGCTAGATCACGATCTACCTAATGGGCACCCCTGCTGTAGAGCCTCCTTCTACATCCCGTAGTGATTATATTGTACCCTATGGCTTTGTGAGTACAGCTGGTTTCCAACAGCTTTTTTTAACATTTATTTTTTGTCTCCTGGATGGAAATCAACAGATGTTTGCCACGACCGTTATACTTTTGTCTTTTTTTTATTTCTTCAAATTTTGTGTAATTTTAACGCCATTTTCCACATATAAATGTGTCCTTCTGGTAGAGTATTACTCAACACAGTAGATGAACAGGTGTGGTATGGATAGAGAAGCACTAAATATGATTTAACACCTGTGCCAAACAACTTCTAAAATATAAAACTTGAGATATGAATCATCCTCGCAGCTTGACCATTGGATTGAGGGCTGAATTCCCCTCTAGGATACAGAAGTATGAATCTCTCTGCTGGAGAAATGCATGCTGTCTAAAATAATCACTTTGGAATACAAATTAGCTAGTTTCTGTCATACTTGCTCACATATTTTTTTGTTGACTGATCTGTTGTAATGACATATCCAACTATTTATACAACCACCACTTATACAATGTCAATGGACATACTAGGCAAACACATTATCATTCCTACTTGGTTTGGGGTGCGGAGTATGTTGATGCGTAAAGTTTCTTCAGATTCAGCATTTCAGGTTCATATTTATACCCTTATACCTATATACATATTTTCCTATACATACAGTATATATATATATATACAGGTGAAACTCGAATAATTAGAATATCGTGCAAAAGTAATTGCAGTAAGTGCTGCAAAAGGGGCCCAAACCAAGTACTGAGTACATATGCATGCTTGTACTTTTCAGAGGTCCGATATTGTTCTATGTACAATCCTTGTTTTATTGATTGCATGTAATAATCTACTTTTTTGAGGTTGTGGATTTGGGGTTCTTGGGGTTTTCATGAGTGGGAGCTCCAGGCAAATATTTATATACACAATGGAAATACAGTACATATATTTGGACTGTCTTACCTAACCAGAGATTTGTAATTCTGTCCATTTACTTTTGGGATTCATACACCTCTGACAGACAGCATAACCAGAAAAATGCAACCACTTTCTCTGTTAGAGTTAAAGGGGTTCTAAACCCTCTGTTTTTTTTGCTTATGTCTACTGCTAGCAAGCAGTAGATATAGGCAAGAAGTGTAAAAAAAAAAAAAAAACAGCTTAAAATCATTTTAAACTTACCTCGTTATCGCTGCTCGCTCCCGCGCCGAGAATCAGGAACTGCTCGTGCGGCCGCAAAGGATCTTGGGGCGGGCGCATGCGCAGTTCCGATTCTCGGCCGAGAGACGAGCAGAGACGCAAGGTAAGTCTATGGACGCGTGCACCCGCATGCAGACACCGCTGGATCGGAGGGACAGAGCAGTCAGCGCTGGATCGGAGTGACGTCGCACCGCTGGAGGGACACATGAAAACATGGGGAAAGAAGAGGAAGACCAGAATAAGAGACATCATTTAAGGTAAGTGCTTACATTTACATGGGGGGGAGGAAAAAAAATGTTTGCCTTTAATAACCACTTTAAGGTCACATCACACTGTCGATATTTTTTGCAATAGTTATATTTAAACACCAAATTTGTCTATGCTGTCTCTTGCATATCAGTGAAGAAACATACATTTGCATTAATATTATATTAATATTAATGCAAAACAAAAAATAGAAAACCAGAAGGAAAACAGAAATGTATGTTAAGGCTAACTTTGTTTTAGTTTTGGAAAGAGTAGGGAAGGGTTAGACCCTTTGCCTAGTTTATCTGTGCTGGTGACCTGTGCCTACATACAATGGTCATCACCAGGGAATTAAAAACAGTTGTCATCAGGGAAAATGCTCCAATGGGGGCACCTGCTCCTATGAAAAATCTCCAAGATGAGAATTCCCTTGATTTTGGAGAGATTTCCTTTTATTTCTTGATGCATCTCCAGGACAGAATGTGATGGGAGATCTCCTCAGTGGGACCCAAGTAGCAAAAAATAACCTAATAGCTGTTTTAACCCTTCCCTACTCTATCTTAAACTAAAACACATTTCCACTATACATACACTTTAAACATAAGTAAAATAAAAGTGTATTTAAATCGAAGAAGTTGTTAGATGTGTCGATACATTTGTTTTATTTTTTTTCAGGCTTTTTAAAAATTTTCACCTGGTTATCTTGCAAGTAACACACTTCCTGCCATAGGGTGACATCACTTACTTACTATGTATTTATGGAGGAGGATTGTTGTCACCCGAGAACAATAATTGAATTAGAACTAGAACTACAGAAAATCTCCCTCTTTCCTTATCTCTATAACTTACTAGAAGGTGTTTTGTAGTCCACTGAGAGAATTCAGAACAATGTAACTGATAAGAGTGCAGCAGAGAAAAAGAGCAGAGGAACCAGTGGCGGAACAACCATTAAAGGGTTATTAAACCCTCCGGCTTTTTTGCATATATAAGGCTAGCAAGCAGTAGATATATGCAAAAAGTTGAAGAGGAAAAAAAAACAAAAACGCTTTAACTTACCCCGTCTTTGCCGCGCGCTCCCGTCCAAAAATCCGAAACTGCTCAGGCGGCCGCAAAGCATCTTGGGGCGGGCGCATGCGCAGTTCGGATTTTCGGCCGGGAGACGAGGAGAGACACAAGGTAAGTCTTTGGACGTGTACAGACACCCTGGGACAGGAAGTGCCAGCAACTACAGAGGAGTCAGAGCTGGATCGGAGACCCGCCACACCGCTGGCGGGACAGAGGAAAACATCAGGAAAGAAGAAGATCATATAAGAGACATCAGTTAAGGTAAGTGCTGGCATTTACATTGGGGGGAGGGGGAAAACATCTACTTTAATGTTACTTTAACCACTTCCGGGCCGTAGTATGTCTATAGACAGCGGCCTGCAGAAGTGGTTAAAACAAGAACTGCTCTTGGTACTGCTTTTAACAGCAGGCGATTGCTGTGTAACTTACAATCGATCTGGTGTCTGAACAGCCGCCGGATCGTTTGTACCGTGTGGTACCCCTGCAACGGCCACTGGGTCGCTGGGTCTCCCCGCAATGATCAGAGAGAGATTCAGCCGCTTCCAGCCGCTGATCTCTCCTCCGATCACTGGACGCGGAAGTGCTGTGTATTACATCACTTTCGTTGTCACTGTACACAGTCTCCGGCTCTCGGAGCCAGGACAAGAAGCTGGGAAAGCAGATCTCGGCTTCCTTAGCTTGTTTGGGGTCTCCAGGTGACATTAGGGGTCTAAAAGACCCCTGATGCCTCCATAAAGAGGACCTGTCACACCCTATCTGCTATTACACAGGGTGCTTGTTAGTCCCCTATGTAATACCAATAGGGTTAGTGTACAAAAAAAAGTTTAAAAATGAATGTAACATAAAAAAAAAAAAATTAAAAATGGGAAAAAAAATGTTTAAGTCCCCCGCCCGAACGTCGCCTCGAACGTCGCAGTGAGAGCCATTTTTCTGCCGATACAGCAACGCATCCCTGCTTTCTTTCCTCCCTGCTGGGCGCTGCTCTGTGTTCCAGCGGGGAGGATAGAAAGTGAGAACCGGCCGAGCGCTGCGGGAGGAGAGCGCTGTGTTTGTTTCAAAAAAAAAAATCTTGCACCAGGGCCCTTTGTTCATTAGGTCCCCCACTGAGAGGAACCTAACAGCTCACAGGATTTGTGACAAGTCAACAGGTATTTTTAGAACTTATCAAACAGACATGACAAAAAACTTTTAATGTTATATTTAGCAGACTAAAAGGGCTCAAGAGAAGTTCATTGTTAGGGTTTACATAAACTTTACAAAAGGCAGGCATTTTATCCATTCCTTTATTTACATTTCTTTTTACTTCACCTCTTTGCAGGACCTGATGCCATGCGGAAAGCTACATGCTCCATAGGATGGAATTGTGTAGCTTTCTGTGCAGTAGATAATAACTGACAGTGGGTGAGTGAAAGGGATGAGAAGGAAAGGAGAATGACTGGGGAAGATAAGTGGGCAGTAGGTGACAGGGGAAAAGAAAAACTATGAGGGTTTTTCATATAGCTTCCTAAGGCAGTAAAATGAATAACCGAGCAGAAGTGAACTGAGCCAAAAGGTGTTCGGCTATTAATTTCGGCTCTGTACAACTGATTTCAGCTGTACATTGGCTAAAATCAGCCGTACATCAGCTGCCTTTGGTCAGCCGAAAATGATCTGCATTTGGCTCGGCTATTCTGCTCGGAGGTAGTGAGCAGAATAAAAAAAATATAAACAAAAGAAAACAAAATGTAAAAAAACAAATAAATTAATGTAAAAAAAAGAACTAAAGTAAGTAAAGGAAAGAAAAAAAAATACAGCGTGGGGTCCCCCTCCCAAACCATACAAGACCCTTTAGGTCTGGAAGAAAAGTTAGGAGGGACCCCTATTAAAAAAAAGAAGAAGGGGGTTCCCCCCCAAAGTCATACCAGGCCCTTTAGGTCTGGTAGGAATTTTAAGAGGGACTCCAAGGTAAAAATAAAAAGTGTGTGGGGTTCCCCCCAAAGTCATACCATGCCCTTAAGGTCTGGTAGGAATTTTAAGGAGGAACCCCACCCCCTAAAATTTATGAAAAAACGTGGAGTCCCTCCTAAAAATACCAACCAGACCCTTGATCCGAGCAGAGGCCTGGCAGGGCAGGAAAGAGGGGGGGGACGAGCGAGCGCCCACCCCTCCCTGCCATACCAGGCCACATGCCCTTGGCACTGAGAGGATGCTTTTCCAGGGTCCCCCTGGAAAAGCACCTTGTTTCCATGCCGATGGGGACAAGGGCTTTTTCCCCACAAGCCCTGGGGCGTTGGTTGTGGGGGTGCGGGCAGGCGGGGTTATTCACATCAGGATACCGCTTTAATAAAGAAGAACCCAAATGCAGCCCCCCTTGTGAATGAGTAAGGGGTACCCCTGCCTATTCACTAAAGGGTTAAATTAAAATTTTAAAAAAGAGGCCAGATTTTTCAAAAAATCCTTTAATTGAAAAAAAAGCCCTTTATTTAAAAACATATAAATTCCCAAAAAAGGGTCCACCGAGGTAATACAGGGTCTATCACGACATCCAGCGTTGTTCACGATGACAACTTGGTGAATTTAAAAGAAACCCGATGCCCAGGAACCCAACCGCACGCGATGAACTGCTGCCGCAGAATGAAGAATCTGACAGGTGCGGGCAAAATATAAACCATTAGGCGGAGCTAGCAGTGACATCACCGCTAGCTCCGCCCAACTGTTTACATTTGGCTGGCACCTGCCAGAGCATTCCAGCAGGTCCCAGACAAATGAAAACAACTGGGCAGAGTCAGCCATGATGCCACAGCCAGCTCCACCCAGTTGTTGTTGTTTAATGACAGCCCAGTGTCCTCAAATAACCTGAGGACGCTGGTCTGTCAATACATGACAACATCTGAGTGGAGCCAGCCATGACATCACAGCTGGCTCTGCCCAGCTGTTATTATTTAATGACAAACCAGCATCCCCCAGGTCATTTGAGGACGCTGGTCTGTCATTACAGTACAACAACTGGGCGGAGCCAGCTGTGACATCTCGGCTGGCTCCGCCTACCTGTTTCCATTTGCAGGGAAACATTTGTTTGCCTTTGGCTGCTGTATGGGCAATAATGAATAGCCCGTACAGCAGCCCTTCGGTTGACTGAACCAAAGGGCTCCAGTGGCCGAAGTGAGCTGATGGATCAGCCGAAGCTTACAGCTGGATCCTTCGGCTCTTTTGTGAATAAAGGTGGCCATACACTTTACAACCATCGCAAGACCTTAGTCTTGCGATGGTTGTAAAGTACTTAAAAAAACGTACGATCTGCCCATCTTGGACAGGCAGATCGTACTTGCGATGACTGCAATGAGGGGCGGGCTTGCGATGACTGCAATGAGGGGCGGGCTTGCGATGACTGCAATGAGGGGCGGGCTTGCGATGACTGCAATGAGGGGCGGGCTTGCGATGACTGCAATGAGGGGCGGGCTTGCGATGACTGCAATGAGGGGCGGGCTTGCCAGGACGGCAAACGGGCCGTGTGCGCGTGCGCACACCGGCCCGTTCGTCAGTTGTCGAACAAGCAGCCCACTCGCTCGCCGAGAATCGTACGATTCCCGGCGGGTTTTCCAGCCGGCTTGTTCGATGGAAGACGTGCGACCGTACAGTAGAAACGGTCGCACGCCTTCCATACACTGTACGATTCTCGTACGAGAATCGTACAGTGTATGGGCACCTTAACCCTCTTACATTTTTTCAGGTTTAAAAAGCCATAGTAGCTGCAGAATGTAATGTAAAGTCCATTTCTAATAACATTACATTACAAACGACTTGTATAGTACTAAACATTGTTGTATCAAATATTCTAAACAAAAGTTTTCTTTGAAATAAACCAGTCTATCATTTCTATCTCTTGGCTTTTTAAAATAACAGGAGGTGTGGGTGAAGCTGATTTACAAAGTACATTTATATTTTATTGTCAATATAGAAAAGCCTACAGTCTTCTATTGAACGAATTATAGTCACCTTCAGACCAAACATATATAGTTTTTATTTCAACATAATTTGACCTTCCGGAAACCTATTAACAGAGGAAGAGGCTGCAATTGGGAGCCGGACAGTATATGTTTTCCATCTTCTTTTATGGTGGCTCACGCAGCCAATTAAGACAAATCACACGCAACAAATCAAGGTGTGTAAACAAAGTTCTTTTCTGTTTATTACAGCTGACGCCAGAAAATAACCCTCACACCATTAGCCAGGAGTATAACACTGAAGCCGCCTTGATTCCCAGAGTCCTGTGTGTGTGCTCATCTTCATAAACAAAGGCAACCTTGAAGGGATAAAGGGCACATAACCACCATCTGGCCATGATTCACAACTATCAATAGCAGTGCATAAGAAATAAACTTTTTCAGATTTGTATGCTGACCAGATTATTGAATTATTATCTTACTAGGATGAATGAAGCCAAACATTAGCCATATAAAAGGTGTAGTTGTCTACTCAGTCTTTTAATAGGTAGTATGTTTTAGTCTACCTTCAAAAGGCACGTCAGGTGGGTGGATTTTGCACAGATTTAGAACTTATTAACATACTGTATGCTCTAAAGTTTTTTTTTTTGACAGTATTTGCATGGCGTCATTACAGTCTGGAGACTACGGACTTGAGACAGTAGTGTAACATATATTGTGTCTGAAAACAGCAGGATGTTTGTATAATATTTTTACTAGCAAAAGTGTGTTTGTCATTGAACAGAGGCAATAAAGGGGGCAAAATACATGTGGAATATTCTAACGATTGTAGTTCTGCAGAGATATAGGGCATTGAAGTAGTAATAATTGTATTTGGTGTTGTGGTCGGTGTGAATGGAATGGTATGTGTTAGTGTGCTTGTGAGATGGGTGGCCTCCAGCACAGGCATAAAAGTGACATGGGTTAGTTGCCATTCTGCCAAGGGTGGTCTGGGGTCCAGGTGGCCTGCTGGTCTTGTCAGCCTGGACAAGGGGTACAAGCAGATGGATTTTCCTTTAAACAGAGAATGAGTGGCTGGCAATAAGGTTCATGAGCATAGGGAAGGAGATGCATGAGAGTGTTTATAATGCTGGAGTGATCTGGCTCTGACATCTGATATGATGATGTGGTTACAAAACTGGGCATCGTTTTTGTTAAAGGGAATCTCTACCTACTTTATCTACTCAGTTTAACCAGTGGCGGACCTGAGACCAGGGGCCCGCCGCGCGCTGGATAACGATCCGGCGGCCGGCAACTTGCTGGGCCCCCCCAGAGCCTGAGGCCCCGGGCGCCCACACCGCCTGCACCGGCGGTAGTTCCGCCACTGAGTTTAACGTTTTACAAGTAAAAGTCCTGTCCCTCTTTGATTTAGTTCCATTTTGATACTGGTACCTGACTTTGTTAGTAATCCCTGTCATCTACCCTTCCATTGTTCAAGAAAATTGCATCCATGTCCAATAAGAGCACTCTCATTGGAAGCTTTCAGTTACCAAGCATAACCATAAATCCAAGGGAAAGTCAAAACCTTAACCTAACCCTAAAACTTAACCCTGAACACTCAACATTTATGTATCACATTGTTCTCACGCTAATCCTACCACTTAAAGTGATATTAGGGTCAAAAGGTTTTTAAGCTATTTCAAATGTTGATTAAATAACTTACAATGGATGTTGTTCCTTGATGTTTAAAAGTTTTAGCTTCCTAGCTTCCTGCAGAATAAGCTGGCCCCCTGAGCACTGGCTCTGATATCCTGTTTTAGGGGCGCTCATTTTCCCTACAGGGTCCGATGAAGCCACCCGTGTGTGTGCTAGTAAGAAATATGTATTTCCACAAACACACAGGCACAGCAAGGCAACTCACTACCCTTGAATATACCCTTCACTGGACACTTTTATATAAAAATGTTTGCACATGAGGTTTTTAAAATATATATAAATTGGTTTTGTGTGCAGTAGGATACCTTCACTAATTATTTTGGTTATTAATTGGGTATTTTAGTTGCCCATCTTTTCACTGTGGGTTAATATTTCTTTGCATATGAGTTATATGAATTATGTATGTATCATTCGTTTATCATTTTTGTATAGATTAATTTTATTTATTAATTATCCACTATTTGTCCTAGAGGACTGGTTGTAATATTGCACTTTATTTAATATAACGGATCATCTGTTTAGGGGGAAAGGTTCCTTAGCGCTCTATAGATATATTCAATTGTTCAAACTTAGATGTTTGATTGTGCAGCAGCTTTGAAACCTTTTTATGAGAGTTACATATCCAGAAGTGCAGATTTGAATTATTAACAACTCACTACCCTGCTCCTCCCTTCTCCAAGCTAGTAGATGGACAGTTGCTGGAGAAATGTGCTGTCCCATGAAATCTTGCACTCGACAGGAAGTTCAGGGAAGCCGTGATGAGAGAGATGGAACCAGCTGTTTGGGAACATTATGACTGTAAGTGTTTGGGCAAGAATTTAAAGAAATACTTTGATAGTCAATGTGTATTTTTTATCTGGAATCATTAGTCACCTTCTAGACATGACTATAGCATGTTTAGCCCCAACCTTAAATTTAATCCTAACACCTATCAGCGGGCAGACTTTTTATTGCAAAATATATGTCTTTTCTGCAGTACAAGCTTCTTACCTGACTCCTTGCAAACATTATTAGAATATACACTAAGCTGTGCATACATGTTTGGCACGCCTTGATGCCAGGATAAATTAACTCCAGGGGTGACATCATCACAGGCAGGCCAATCAAGACATCTGAAGATGATGAACCCCAGAAAAACCAAAGATGTTGGGAGCTTGAAGAAGTAGAGGTGAGCATAGCGGACTATAGTTCTGCCCAAAACTAGATAATCTCTAAGGGAACATACTTACTTTATTCATCCCCTAAAGCACTGACACAGAAAGCTACCATTTCTGTACCATGATCTTGGTGATATAAATTACTTGTAGTCCAAGCCTCGAGATGATAGACCTGCCTACAATGACCTGTGGTGTGCCGTGGTCACTATGGTCAGTATGCAAAATAAGGGGGCATACTCAGAGTAAATGGTAACTGAAAAATGGGGCTAAGGCGGGTGGGATGATGTCCACGAGCCGACAGGTAAGTGTGGGAGATGGAGCAGCTTAAAGGAGAACTATGGGGTTAAGTCTTTTCCCCATAGTTCTCCTTAGGCTAACGGGAGGACACAAACTAGCGTCCTCCCATCACCCTAGATGGTAGGTAGGTATACTGAGACGCCGCAGCTGAAGCGGATCCCGACAATTGCGCCTAGTGGCTCTCGGCCGCCGGGAGAGAAAAAAAACAAACCCCACCATAGGAATGCATAGCTAGATTCCTATTGGCTATTTCACTTTGCAAAAGCCAATAGCAAACTAGCTATTGCACCCGCCCTCTGATGCTGCCAATCAGCAGAGGGGGACCTGAAGTTCTCCATCAGGTCCCCTTCTAGTGTTTGCACCCAGCAGCAGAGGGCGGGTGCAATATGTATGTATTCAAGCAAAAAAATATGTAAAACACACTATGCTAAGCATTCCATTTTCCCGGTCCGCAGCTGCAGAGATCGGGAAATGTCTCAGTGCCTGTGATTGGCGCTGTCAGCTTCCTGGCAGGCTCGGCACGTGGAGCTGCGAACACGCCCAAGCCCATCACTATCAGTGACAGTACTGCGGAGTATGTACTTCGTACGTTATATTTTATACACACTTTAAATCCAATTATTCTAGTTCCAGCTGCAGAGCCCTGTCCTGTCTTTGCCTATAGCAGTGGTTCTCAACCTGTGGGTCGCTGTGCAAGGTGAGAGTCCTCCTCAGCTCTCTCCTAGCGCAGCAGTGTCATTTCTCCCGCCACGCCTCCCAATGTCGCTGCAGCAGCCGCGTCATCCCTAAATTTTACCTTTGGGGGTCACCACAACTTGGCAAATGTTACCAAGGGGTCCCGGCCCTAGAAAGGTTGAGAACCACTGATCTAGAGGCAGAGCCAGCTGTACCCGCCCCCTCCCCCGTCCGTTCCGCCAGTCAGCACTAGCGGATCGGAGCGGGGAGGGGGGAATCCAGCCCCTCCCCTGTCACGGCAGAGAGCTGTGACAGGATCGAGAGGTGAGCGAACGCCGGTATGTGTTCGCTCACCTCCCGATCTACTGAGCCGACCTGTGACAGTCTCATTGTCACAGGTCGGCTAGAACTATGAGGTGAGTGAAAAGCACTCACCTCATAGTTCTCCTTTAAGATGTGTGGGGCTCCTCCCACAAATACGGCTAATTAATTAGCCTACGACTTATCCATTAAACACTCACACAGTGTGAATGGCTGACTTTTCTTGACTTGAGTATAGCAGCCTTAGGCATGTGTGACACAAAGCCATTTTCAGTGGTACCTGGAAGACCGATAGTGTCTTGACTTGAGTATAGCAGCCTTAGGCATGTGTGACACTGTGGTCACACAAAGTCATTTTCAGTGGTACCTGGAAGACCGATAGTCTACAAAATGATTTCATATTTCTTTTTAAAAATATAATTGTAGTTTGGTTATTTCTTTGCCTTCGTGAGTTTACCAGACAACTCATTATGATTAAGCTCTGAAAGACAGAAACAGGGATCACAATCAAACTGTGGGGTTGCCTTACTAAACACAAATAGGCCGTTAATCTTGAAAGGGAAATTGCACTCTGCAGGGGAAGTTTCTGTTAGATTGGTGAATGTGGTGATATTTCACTTTGCAAATAATACACAGGGAAAATTAAAAAAATAACATTATTTGTGCTTGTACATGATAGGATGATGGAAGTCAGCAGATCTTCGCATCATTCATTAAACTAAGGGGAAAATTCCCCTGCACAGTACAAATTCCCTTGCAGCTTATTTGCTTTTTTTAAAATCATCTCCTGTAATTCCAGTTCAGTTCAGTTCAGTATGTGTTAACGGTAAATATGAGTTTGCGTGTATTTCACATTTACAGGGTTATTCACTAAAGGGTGAAAAGAGAAGTCAGGAGAAGTGAACAATCTAGGCCAAAATAGCTGAACTGGAAACTGAACTGGAAAGTGAGGTGAATTGCAGAATATTTTAAAATCAGCTAAAAATCAGCTATGTTGTCCTAGATTGTACAATTCTCCTGTCTTCTCCAAACTCTTCACCCTTTTGTGAATAACCCGTTAGTATTGCAATGACACAATGCTGAAAGAAGTCTTCTTTACAGAACTCAAAGAGTCATCAGAGCAGTTATTCTTCCTTAATCAGGCAGCTCAGTGCAATGCTTCAATTAGGCAAAAGGGAGCAGAAGAGTCAGATCAATAATTGATCCTGTATCACAAGTCTCAGTACAAAGAGACAGCTTTATCTAACAGGCAGCTACATCTGCTGTGTTGTCTCTTAGCTAAAGCATAGTGCTCTTGTATTACATCTGAGAAGGGAGATCCTTGCGCTGCAGCTTTCTCTCCAGCAAGGAAAACTGTAAGCAGTACACTAGTGACATCACCAAATCTCACCCCAAATCTTGTCACACTAGCAGCCTGATGCAGCAGTGGCATAGATCTCACACTACAGATATAAAGTTCTGAATCTCAAGGCAGGAGCTCCTAGACACAGGAAGCACACTGCTATTTTTCAGGAGGGATTCAGTCCAATAGTTAGCTTTGTCAGGGTACTGCTTAGGCACAATTAACATTTCTAAGTATTCCCTATAAGTAGAGATGCACCGTTACCAATACTAGTATCGGTGCCAATACTGAGTATTTAGGGGAGTACTCGCTCAAATGCTCTGATACTTACCCCTGATGCCGGAACTTGCGGTCAGAGGAAATCTCTGTGAGGGAGTATGGAGCCGGCTTCAAGGCCAATCAGGAAGCCGGGCGGTGCCAATACTGAGTATTTAGTTGAGTACTCACTCAAATGCTCTGATACTTACCCCTGATGCCGGAACTTGCGGTCAGAGGAAATCTCTGTGAGGGAGTATGGAGCCGGCTTCCCGGCTAATCAGGAAGCTTCCTGATAGTATTGGTATCGGTGCCGACTTGGTATCGGCACCGATACCAATACTGGTATTGGTACATCCCTTGTGTGCATTAGGTGAAGCACTGTGTACATTGTTGGTGCAATATAAATACCTGTAATAAATACTATTTTATTAATACACTGTTTTTTTCTACCTTAGCTATATGAAAGCACTTTCTAATAATATGTACTTTCACATATTGTGAATATAGATCACACCTGCTCACTCTCTTCTAATTGTCATCCCTCCATATACTATAAAAAAAACTAGAAATAAAACTCACTGTGCACTTTGTTTCTTAATTTTTGCATACATAAACATTAGTCACCTTTGTACAACTCACGTCGTTGCTGGCGTTTCATGTTATAAAGTTGTAAAAAAATAATATTACCTCCTGTGGAATTTTTTTAATGCTCTGAAACATTAGCTACTGCACGTATTAACTCATAAAACAGCACATTTATATCTTTTTTTTGTTAGTACAATGATGCAACGTTGACTTTATAGGCAATGATTGTGACAACGCCTCCCTGCCCTTCTACCTATAGATTGCGTATTAGGCCTGTCCTATAAACAAAAGACAATTTTATTACCATGTTAGTGCTACTATTCCTCAATAATCTTCTAATAAAATGCGAGGCACTCACAGTAAATAGCTGTTAACGAGTGTTAACGGCTACGCCTGTTAAATTGTGAATAATGCTCAAGGTCAGCTTTAACAGGAGTACATATTTTTTCAAGTTTAGTCAAGTTCTCCAAAACTGTTTTTTTTTTTTAATTTTTAATACTAAATGTCAAGGCTTTAATTTCTACCTTATATAGAATATATAATATAGATTTTATTTTGAATTAGTACAGTCTTACAGTAAAATCATTAAAAGTAGTAAAACTCCTTATTATTTACTCTGAATTAAATTGTAAGTCAAATCTGTTTTCTGTTGAACTCTGAGATATTACCTTATATTTTTGTTTTTTTGGTGGGCCCTAAGACTCCTGTAATATCAATTTATGATCTACATGTCTTTCTTTTTTTAAAGTTTTTATTGGGTTTTCCAACAATACTGACAGAACAGAAACTGAAAACATTCAGACATACATGTGCCTGTGATCGTATCATATATATACACAATGTGGATCGCTTCCGATACATCTACACAGTGATCGAATACGGCTTGTATCCGTCGCCTAGTTAGGCAATGCACCCAAAAACAAAACAAAATAACTCAAATAACAAATCGTAATAACGTAATATCGTAATTGACAAATTCCGCCTGTAGCTACTTCTAAAACAATATCCAGGTAATCTACATGTCTTTCTTTGTTTGCTCAAACGCTAAACATTTTTGAACAACAATGAATGGGTTACACATAAAAAGGACCTTACCCATTTACCAATCAATACTATACAAACAAATTAAATATTTCCTATTTCCAAACAGGTAATCAATTGTTATTGACCTCTAGGAGACAAGAAATAGACATGATTTAAAACAAATACAATATTGTGTTTTGCTTTGGAAATTAATGTCAATAACTTTATTAGATTTTTCTAATGGCTATGGATCAATCAGTGGTATGATTTTTAAACATCAGATGTAACTAGCTAAAAATATAAGATTTTATTTTGATTTAAAAAATGTAATATCTTATTAAACAAAATGTGTCTTCTGCTCATTTGTAACAGAACTAATAGTTTAAACCTTTTGCATTTCATATAGCTGTGGCAATAATGTAGGGGGTATCAGGAAAGTATGTCATGGAGACAATGGCATGGTGAGGGAAAATCAATCCCATTTATATGAACCCTAACTATGCTAAGTGTAATTGGAGTTTGTTTAAAATTGTGGAGTTCTAATGTAAACTGGAACCAGGACGGATTTGACTGACATGCCTGAAGTAACCAACATACACTGACTGACATATACTGACCTACACTTACATAGATGGACATCCAGACACAGGGCCATCTTTAATATTGATTGGACCCCGGGCAAACATTTTCTTGGGCCCCCCACCACGCCCCCCCATGCAATATTGCCCGCTATATGCTGACAGAGCAGCGCTGCAGCTGGGATGGATCCAAAAAATATTGCCCAGATCCACCCCACCACCTGATTGACAGCTGACTCTACCTCTCTAGAGGTTGTGTCCGCCCCATCCATCCCTTCAGTCAGCGTTGGAGGATCAGAGAGGGGGGGTATTCCTGCGAGGAGCCGTGACTGACAGTCACTGCTCCCTGCAGAGAGAGTGAGTGCAGGAACTGAGTGATCAGCGGTATGTGATTGCTCAGTTCTCGATCAAGAGAGTCAACCTGTGGCAGCTTCAGTAACTAGGGTGAAGAGCGCATTTCACTCTCCCCATAATTCTACTTTCATGGTAAATGTGTGAATAATTCACCACCTACCACTTCCACTGCATAGACTAGCAACAATAATAATAATGACACCTGAGCATGTCCCCTGGTGTCATTATTATTATGTCCCCCCTGTGTCATTATTATTATGTCCCCTGGTGTCCTTATTATTATGTCCCCCTGTGTCATTATTATTATGTCCCCTGGTATCATTATTATTATTATGTCCCCTGGTGTCATTATTATTATGTCCCCCCTGTGTCATTATTATTATGTCCCCTGGTGTCCTTATTATTATGTCCCCCTGTGTCATTATTATTATGTCCCCTGGTGTCATTATTATTATGTCCCCCCTGTGTCATTATTATTATGTCCCCTGGTATCATTATTATTATTATGTCCTCTGGAGTCATTATTATGTCCCCCCATGTTATTATTATTATGTCCCCTGGTGTCATTATTATTATGTCCCCCCTGTGTCATTATTATAATGTCCCCCTGGTGTCATTATTATTATGTCCCCTGGTGTCATTATTATTATTATGTCCCCTGGTGTCATTATTATTATTATGTCCTCTGGAGTCATTATTATGTCCCCCCCATGTCATTATTATTATGTCCCCCTGTGTTATTATTATTATTATGTCCCCTGGCGTCATTATTATTATTATGTCCTCTGGAGTCATTATTATGTCCCCCCTGTGTCATTATTATTATGTCCCCCCTGTGTCATTATGATTATGTCTCCTGGAGTAATTATTATTATTTTCCCTGGTGTCATTATTATTACGGTTACACGACCCCCACCCTGCAGGCATCTCATTCCCCTCGCATAGATCATCAGTAGTAGTCATTACCATACCAGTCCCTCGGCCAGATACCACTCTCCAAGCTCTCCCAGATCTGCCCACGTCTCCTATGTGCACAGCGCCAGCATGATCGGCCCTCAGCCTGCTACTGCGGATACTCAGACTGCCCAGCGCTCTCAATCAGAAATTCTGTGCATGCGCAGTAGCAGGCTGAGGGCCGATCATGCTGGCGCTGTGCACATAGGAGACGTGGGCAGATCTGGGAGAGCTTGGAGAGTGGTATCTGGCCGAGGGACTGGTACGGTAATGACGGCTGCTAAGGATCTATGTGAGGGGAATGAGGTGTCTGCAGGGTGGGGTTCGTGTCGCCATATTATCAGATTTGTTTGCCCGACTCAACACTGATTGGCTGGGAAGCCGGCTTCCCGGCCAATCAGCATCGAGCCGGCCAAATAGCATAGATCCAGCTTCCTGGCTCCATGTTCACTCACGGCACTGGCGGTCAGAGGAAATCTCCGTCTGACCAGAAGTTATGGTATCGGGGAAGGTATCGGAGCATTTGGGCGAGTACGATTATTCGGCATTGCGGAACCTGGCCTCGGGGCAGCAGGCAGGGTAAATCCGGTCCTGTCCATAGTCATCACCATAATGACACCAGGCGACACCCGGGGGCAGGACACACACACACGTCATCACCGTAATGCCACCAGGGGATGGACATAACAATAATGCCACCAGGGGATGGACATAACAATAATGACACCAGGGGATGGACATAACAATAATGACAACGGGGATGGACAGAACAATAATGACACTGGGGGATGGAAATAACAATCATGACACCAGGAGACATAATAATCACAATAATAATAATGACCCTGGGGGGACATAATAATAATAATGACACTGGGTGGACATAATAATAATAATAATAATGACACCGGGGGGACATAATAATAATTAGGGATACACCGATATATCGGCCGAAAATGGCACTTTTGCCATGATGCCAAAAGTGCAATGTTCCTGCCGATACAACGGCGCATCCGTGATTTCTTTCCTCCCCGCTGGGCGCTGCTTTATGTCCCAGCAGGGAGAAGAGAAAATGACAGCCGGCCGAGCGATGCGGTGGAGAGCGATGTGAGCAGCCCGCGTCTCCTCCCACACCGCTCTGCCGCCTATCACAGTCCGGCAGAGTGGTGTGGGGCGGAGACAGGCGCTGCCACAGGAGGCGGGGCTTTCCTCCTTACACCGCTCGTCCAGCCTCCTGTGACAGCGTGTCAGAGAGAAGAGCAAGGTACAAGCAGTCAGTGATCAGTGATCGCTGAGTGTTTGTAGATAATTGAGGATATGGCATGTTAACTATACCCTCAATTATGAATGAATGGGAGTGATCTACATCCCCTCCTGTTCATTCATAATTGTAGTTATAGTAAACAATGTTCTCATTTTATCAATGAACAGGAAGACTTATAGAGGATTCCTGTTCATTGATAACAGGGGACACAGAAAAAGAGTTTGAGGACTTTGTGTTCTCAATCTCTTTTTCTATTTTAAAAGGGAAATATCAGGGGTCTGTTTAGACCCCTAATATTTCCCCCGAAGCCCCTAAAAGTAAAGTAAAAAAAATAAAAAATATTTAATAAAAAATGAATTAATAAATAAAAATAAATATAAAAGACTTAAAAAGGTTAAAAAAAATAAATACAATATAAAAAAATTGAAAAAATAAAAAACATTTTCGGTATCGGTTTCGGCCTGACATTTTTTTAATTTCGATTTCGTTTTTTTTAAAATTTCCATTTCGGTGCACCTCTAATAATAATGACACTGGGGGCACATAATAATAATGACACTAGGGGGACATAATAATAATAATGACACTGGGGGGGCATAATAATAATGACACTGGGGGGCATAATAATAATAAAGACACTGGGGGGATATAATAATAATAATGACACCGGGGGGACATAATAATAATAATAATGACATTGGGGGGACATAATAATTAGCATATTGTATAAAGAAGATAGCAACACACTTCATTCAAATTTTGATTAATTCATCCAATCAACAATTTATGTTTTGCACAAATTCACAGACACATTGTTTTTTACACATTGGTCTGTGTTAAAGTATACCGGGAGACTCATAGCGCTGTGCCACTGACCAATTAACCATTGAGTCTCTTTAGCCTGAGTTTCAGCAGCTTGTAGAATATCCGGTTTTTCTTCTTTTTATTTTCTCTCTCCATTAGCACAGAATATCTGTTCTTCCATAATAATGACACCAGGGGGACATAATAATAATAATAATGACACTGGGGGGCATAATAATGATGACACCAGGGGCACATAATAATAATAATGACACTGGGGGGACATGCTCAGGTGTCATTATTATTTTAATACAGCATTACATCATAGCCCAGCAGTGCCACACCTAACCCGACCAACCCCATCCCACTCGCCCCCCCAGATAGAAGCCCCCAACCCAGCAGCCATGTGGACTCACCGTGGACAGGGGGAGGATGAGACTGCAGCCATGGAGGGAGGAGGGCAGGACCATGAAGCAGTGTGCGCAAAAGCTATTGTCCTCCTCCGCTGAGTGGGAGGTGATATCCCAGGCTGCAGAGATCTTTGCTGCACGTATGGACAGGAGGCTGCTGCCCTCCAGCGTCAGAAAGGGATAGTGCAGAGACTAGACGGCAGGTCCAGAAACGTTTCACTAACGCTAGTTAGGTACAGGGCCCCACAACAATGACTGGGCCCGGGGCACGTGCCCCTTTTGCCCCACCTTAAAGATGGCCCTGTCCAGACATACTCTAAGTAATTGATGTATGCAAGGAAGCTGCACACAGATGGATAACCAAACTGGCATAGTCAGAAAAAAAAAATCGATGAATAACTACAGGATGCTTGTTTTTGGCACTGGCAACCGGGTACAGTAAATTTTGCCTTTAACAGGTAATTTCACTTTAGGCAGCAACACTAACAAGGGTTAGAACACATGGCTTCATCCTGTACATGAGCAATCTGCACCCTTCAGCTCCAGAGAGTGTTAGCTGTCACTTTACAAAGGCTGCTAGCATACGTTGACATGTTTTCAATAAATTTGAAGTAGTGCTGAAACTAAAATCTTAGTTTAACCCTTTAAATGAATACCCTACTCTCCCACTAGGGGCTCATTCACATGGACACAAATACAGGCATATCGACATACAGTACCGTATATCATAAAATAAACATATAGTACACCTACCTATAGTATATTCATTTTGCTTTCAGGAATTACGCCTATACACGTGTACGTGTAAACAAGAATTATGTCATTACATTCCTATGGGTACAAAAAAAACAGCAGCGGGGGCTCTCAGGTGCTGCAAATACAGGTATATTTTATGCTGCACATCCATAGACCTGTAATTACACTGTGTACTAAAAGATAATACTTACCAGTGAACCTGCTTTTTTCCTGTCCCTTAGGCATAAACGAACAGTTAACCTTGGCAGTGAGGCGACAGCCCCACTGCAAGGGAAACTTTTAATTTCCCTGAAATTGGGCTTTAACCTTATCCCTTTCACTAACCTTACTTAACCCTTATGCTCCCTTCACACTATGCATTGCATTAACACAACATGGTACTGTGCGTTAAGGTGTTTTGCGATTTTAAATGAGCTACCTTAATGCACTAAATATCAAACATGTACCTTTTTTTAAACAGGGCAATGCACAGCTGGTAAAGCACTTTCTTAAAGAGGAACTTTACCCTTATCTTTAAAACGACAACAAAGTCACCTTTATATATGTTTATATATAAAGGTGACTTTATATATAAACATATCTAGATAGATAGATAGATAGATAGATAGATAGATAGATAGATAGATAGATAGATAGATAGATAGATAGATAGATAGATAGATAGCTATACAGTATATCTACAAGCAGATGCTACATAATTGATGGCTTTTTATTCTTTGCATACCTTATTTTTCTTTTCCTCCCCAATCTTCTCACAATGTCATTTTTACTAAGGGTAGTTTATTATATCTCCCTTGACTTTCTGGAACTCTGGGACACGTGAGTAGGACATGTAACCATGCACATCATCTAAAGGGGAAAAAAATGCCTTCCACTGAGATCTCGCAAGAATATGCAGTTTACAAATAAGATTTCACAGCAATGCATTGTGATGTAACTTTTCCAAGATGCATCACTTAGGCACAGGCTACATCACCAATGCCTAAGAGGACCAGGAAGTGAAAAACAGTATTTGTAAGTAAAAGAAAAATATGTTTAACTAATCAATAGAGGTGCACCGAAATGAAAATGTCAAAACCGAAACGAAACCGAAAAAAAAATGTCAGGCCCAAACCAAAGCCGAAAATGTTTTTTATTTTAACTTTTTCAAATTTTTGTTATT
>NW_017306402.1:1170267-1202417 GCF_000935625.1 Nanorana parkeri | reverse complement strand
AATTTTTGTTATTTTTTATAAACTTTCTATTTTTTTATATTTATTTGTATTTATTTATTAATTTTTATTAAATATTTAATTTTTTTTAACTTTACTTTTAGGGGCTTTGGGGAAATATTAGGAGTCAAAACAGACACCTGATATTTCCCTTTCAAATAGAAAGGGAAAATATGAACAGGAATCCTCTATGAGTGTCCCTGTTCATTTATAACATGAGAACAGAGTATGTTTACTATAACTACAATTATGAATGAATAGGAGGTGATGTAGATAATTTCGCATTCATTCATAATTGAGGTTATAGTCAACATACTATGTCCTCAATTATTTACAAACACTCAGCGATCACTGAGTGCTTGTACCCGCTTTCCTTCCTGACAGCTGTCTTCACCCACACTGCTCTCCTCTGATCTGTGACAGGAGGCTGAGAGGTGCAGGGAGGAGAGATACCGGCCGCTCACAGAGCTTTCCTCCCGCAGCGCTCGGCCGCATGTGACAGTTTCTCTCCTCCCCGCTAGGAGACAGAGCAGCGCCCAGTGGGGAGGAGAGGAAGAATGGATGCACCGCTGTATCGGCCAGTAAATGGCACTTTCGGCATTATGCCAAAAGTGCCATTTTCTACTGATGTGTTTAGAAGGCCGATATATCGGTGCTTCCCTACTAATCAATGTAAGATTTTATATCAGCATGCAGAGCTGAATGCTGATGTGATGTTTCGTGAAAAGGGGTAAAGATCCGCTTTAAGTTTAACTCCTGTTCCTAAAAGTAGCTTAGTCACCATAAAGGAGAACTATGAGGTGAGTGCTTTTCACTCACCTCATAGTTCTAGCCGACCTGTGACAATGAGACTGTCACAGGTCGGCTTAGTAGATCGGGAGGTGAGCGAACACATACCGGCGTTCGCTCACCTCTCGATCCTGTCACAGCCCTCTGCCGTGACAGGGGAGTGGCTGAGTTCCCCCCTCCCCGCTCCGATCCGCCAGCGCTGACATCGGACAGGGGAGGGGGCGTGTACAGCTGGCTCTGCCTCTAGCTAGGCAGAGCCAGCTGTCACTCATGTCTGGGCGGATCCAGACATAATTGTCGGGATCCGCTTCAGCTGCGGTGCCTCAGTATATAGTGAGCTGTAGCTCGCGGTATACTGAGCTTAGGGTGACGGGAGGACGCTAGTTTGTGTCCTCCCGTTACCCTAAGGAGAACTATGGGGAAAAGCCTTAACCCCATAGTTCTCCTTTAACTGAAAAATGTTGCTGATAGATATAACACGCAGTTAGGAGCCTTCACAGACCTGTGGAAGCCTTTCATCCTCCCACTCTGTGCAAGGCTTTGACTCCACCAGAATGTGACAGGGCTTGGCCCAATCAGAACAGCATGCCATTTCAGCATAAAAGCTGCTGAAGATATGGGCAGGCTCTATTAGGTGTTAGCACTTTACAACTGTCAGCAGTTTTTATTTAATTAAAGAGTCAGTTTAAAATATAAAAAACAAAAACAAAGTGCACTTTATACTACTTTAATAAACATAAATTATACATATGCACTTACTTGAAAGTGACTTGATGTGCATACAAAAAACATCCCAAGCTGGTAAAGAGAATGGGGCCTATAATGTATGCTAGATCCTGGTGATAATAGTACCTCCACCAAAACAGGGTCATGCTCCTCCTTCAGAGTCTCTCTGATGAATGACCATGGCCAAACTGTTTTGGCTGGAGTTGGCATGCTAAGGGGGCCTGTCACATATGACACCATTGCTGTAGAGTTCACTTTGAAACACCTTACATGCAACCATATGAACGAGAATCAGACTCCTGCTTCTGTAAGTGCTGGATGATAATCTAGCCTGATACAGTACAGTTTTATCAAAAACTGATGCCGCTCCTTTTAAATCGGAACTAAACTCACCTCCATTCGCTCCCTCAACAGTGCCAACATCTTCACCCAGTCTTCTTCCAGGTTCAGAATCTTCAGTCATCTTGATTGGCTCAATCAGAATGATGTTACTGCCACACATGCGCACAGGAGTTCATTAATTCTGGCACGTAGGTGTACTTAGATTATTCACTGAGTTGCGCATGTGCAGTGCATTCTAAAGAAGATTGTTAGCAGGCAGATATGTTTGTTTTCTTGCAGTTCTTATCCTGTTCTACTGATTGATTAGCCTCTATATCAAAGAGGTCTCAGAGTGAATGGGTCTGAGCAGTTTAGGAAAAGAAGACTGGGAGGGTTAACACTCCATCTAAAAACATTATTTGTGCTGTCAGCCCCCAAACAAACGCTTGCCCTAAAACTCACTTTAGCATGCAGCTCTGTATACTGATATGAAATCATCTTGTAGTCATCATTTAAACAAACATTTTTGCTTTTACTTACAATTACTGTTTTTCTACTTCCGGGTCCTCTTAGGCATTAGTGATGTAATACTGGCCCTGCAGATGCATTTGGTGTGGTTGTGAAATTTTATCTGCAAGACTGCAACTGCAAGATTGCGTGAGATTTCGGTGAAATACATTATTCCCTCTGAAATTATGTGCACCGTCACATGTTCCTGGAGCCAGACCCAGAATTCCAGGTAGTAAAGGGAGATGGATTAATCTCCCCTTAGTGAAAATGGACACTGTAGGAAGAATAGGAAGGGAAAGAAAAATAAGATATGCAAAGAATAAAAAGCCGGCAATTATCTATGAGTTTGTAGATGGAGGTTACTAAACATTTCTAAAGGTGTCTCTGTTGTCATTTGTAAGAAAAGGGTAAAGTTCCTCTTTAAGAGCTGAGTGCATTTCTGGAAGATCAACAGCTATTTTCTGTACAGTGATAAAACATGAGAAATGTGCATGTATTGCAGAAATTTACTGCATATTTTTTTTTTCATTGCCTTGACATTTGCTTTAAAATGAGTAACCTCTAAGCTTTCTGTTTTTCTGAAACATTTTAATGCACTATGTTATCTAAGTACTAAAGTGTTCATTGTTTTATTTTCAAAACCGGATTTCCTTTTTTCCATATCCCAAACACCTTTATCTTAAAAAATAGAGGTAAACTTGTAAAAGTTATCAAGTAACTATGTTAATACCTCCCCCTATAAAAAAGCCTCTTTAATGAGGTTAAACAACAGTCGAAAAAACTTAATGAGATACCCTGCTGCATGATGCAAAACTAAACTCTGTGGAGGAAAGTTTACATTGTACCTCTGTTTGTTATCATTGTGATAGGTTTTTTAGAAGATGTAATATTTAAAGCTTTTCTGAACCCAAAAACAAAAATATAAATTGCAGATTACCAGTTTTTAGATGACGTACCTGCATTAGTTTTCTTTCTTCAGGCCTTTTGCCTTTATGTTCATCTGGTTATCCTGCAAACAGCACACTACCTGTTTTTAGGTAGCTTCAATCATTTCTCCACTGTATCTATAGAGGAAGTCAAGGTTGCCACCCAGGCTGGACTTCATTGTTTTACATTTCTGTTCAGCTTACAGGAAGTGACAAGGGCACTTAGTTCTGGCAGGATCAACACAATTTTTCGGTACTTGCTAAAAATGTTCTTAGACTGAAAAAAACAAAAAACTGCTTCCTTTGCTGGTTCACTAAGCGAATTCACTTCACAACTTCCGGGGATCATTGTTTCTGGTGATGGGTTCTCATTGGAAATAAACACTGCTGCTTATTGTCACATTGTCAGTCTTTGGGTGGAGGATTTTATATTCCTTACTTTGTTCACTATAGCTTCAAAGGTTGTGTTCTCCAATTTGGATGGCTTCTCATTTGGAATCAATCCAAATTGGAGAACAATCCCATTCTCAGGAATTACCAGTTTCAGAAGTTCTCAGGTACATTGATAGTAGAACTGTACCGGGCTATGTGCTGGCAAACTTACTCCAGTTTTGCTTAGTGAAATCTGGAATATCTCTGGACCAACTTATTTTAGTTCACTCCCATGTTGGAGTATTTGAGTGAGGGTAAGATAAAATCTACAAACTAATTTAAAGTGGTTTGGTTGGAGCAGTAATACATGATTCAAAGTGGACATTTTAAAGGCCCAGCTACTGCATGTTAGCTGTATGTCTAATTTGTAGGTATGTATAAAACATATACAACATTTTAGTAAATAGGGTGCATATACTTTAACTTGTATCAGAGGTTATGCATGGTATTTTTAGAAATGAGGGTAATTCTGTTTAGAGTTTGCATGAGCTAGTTTACCACTGTCATGCGCATTTATGACTTGCAATAACTTTTCTAGTAAAACATACAGGCTTACTAGTGAGCATAAAACCACAGTGACAGAAAAAACACCAGCATTGTTAGTTACATGTGTACAAAGGCCCATCAGGGTAACACTTGCTGCAAAAAATATATAATAATACACTGCAATATATCATTTTAAAGTTGTTTCGTAAAATTTCAAGGGACTAAAAAATAAACATTTTAAACATTTTTTATTTTATTTTTTTTCAGGTTAATATGAATACTGCATGCATGTATTTAATACTTACAATTTCCACCCATAAGAAACCTCTACATTACCACCTGGTGGCCAAGAGAGTTACTCAAGTGTATGCTTATTTTTAAAATCTTTTGATATTTACGTAATTAAAAACATCTGTAATCTCAACCTAAATATGGATAGAGTAGACAAAATAAAGGAATGTCTCATTAGTTCCGATATTCTTTCTTTGTTTGCTGCTAATGCCTCAAGTTGTTTACAGGCATAAATGTATTGTATCATTCTCTGATGTTTTTCTCTAGTACTCTGTTAGTCTTCCCTTGTATGTTCACATTATTCTGGGTTTTCATGTTTTTTGAGGTTTTTTTTTTTTTTTTTTTTAGAAAAAGGAGACTTGCATTCTTCCAAGTTGACCATGTATTGCATATAAGAAAAATAACATTATCTGAAAAATCTAATGTATTTACCTGATGCAGATGTGCACATACTCCTGTATACTTGTATTCATTGAAATTAAAGCACGTGAAACACAGAGCCTTGCTGATTTCAGTAATGTCATACTGGAGGGTAATCTGGAAATAATAATTGTGCCCTAGCAGTACCCTGAAAAAATTGCCCTTTGTCTTGAGTTCCTCCTGAAAACTAGCAGTGTACTTCCTGCATTGTGAGGGTGCCTACACCCTTGTAGCTGTATATCTGCAGCATGAGCTCTAAGGTACTGTTTCAGGAGATGTGGCATGGGATTTGGTGATGTTAATACAGTACTGACCATTGTTCTCCTTGCTGGAGGCTCTGACAGGAGCATGCAAAGTCCTACCAAGATGGTCACCTCCACACAATGCAGAACAAGGCATGGCAGATTAGCTTTAGGGAGACCACAGGCAATACTAGTGACCTGTCCTTTGCCCTCTGACTGCCTTTTTTTGGCACAGCATCCAGAGTTCAGTCCTTCTTTATTTATATGTTTAAGTTATTATTATTATTATTATTATTATTATACAGGATTTATATAGCGCCAACAATTTGCTCAGCGCTTTACAAAATAGTGGAGGCAGTACAGTTACAATACAATTTACAGTACAATACAGTTTCAGAACAATAGGGTTGGGAGGGCCCCTGCTTGTGAGAGCTTACAATCTAGTAGGAGGGGCAAATGATACAAAATGTAATAATTGTTTGGATTGAGTTATTGGAGGAAGTAAAAGGCAGTTATGCTGAGATGAGGTAGGCTTCCCTGAAGAGATGGGTTTTTAAGGATCGCCTAAAGGTGGGCAGCGTAGGAGATAGGCGGACAGATTGGGGTAAGGAGTTCGAGAGGATGGGGGACACTCTGGAGAAGTCCCCGGGGCGAGCATGGGAGGAGGTAATGAGAGAGCTTGAGAGCAGGAGGTCTTGAGAGGAACGGAGAGGACGGTTTGGGTGATATTTCAAGATGAAGTCAGTGATGTAGGTTGGGGCGGAGTTGTAGATGGCTTTGTATGTTGTTGTTAGTATTTTGAATTTTATTCGTATATTGTTGTGCATAACTCCCTTAAAGTATATCTAAAGCCAGGAACAAAAAAATTAACTCCAGAGACATGCTGATAGGTTAATTGGCTCCTGTCTAAATTGACCCTGAATGTATGCATGTGAAATACAGACCTTAGATTGTAAGCTCCTTGAGGGCAGGGTCTGATGTGAATATGCAGTATGTAAAAAGTGCTGCGTAAAATTGTTTGCGTTATATATATATACCTGTAATAAATAAAAACCCATAACACATATTGCAGCTTACCAATCATTTGATGTAGTGGTTGCATTAGTTTCCTTTTTCAGACTAAGTACATTTTCTGTAAGTATAGAACAATACTTGTTAATTGTGCAAGAAATACTGAGTCTTTGTAAATTCCTGTGTACTGTACTGAAATCTCAAACAATCAGCTTTGCCAGCTATCTTCTGTAAACTACAAAACCCTCTCCAGCCTATGTAATGGAGATGAAGAGATTGGGAGATGTTTGTAGCTCAAATCAGGAGAGCAGTCTAGAGTGACAACATTGCTTACCTGCAGTACAGTAAATTAGCATTGTTACTCTAGAATAGGTGAAAATAATAAAAATAAGCCTGAAAAAAGAAAACGGATGCAGGCACCATGTCTAAGGACTTGTAAGCTGCAATATAATACATTTCTGATGTAATAGAGATAAAGAGATAGGGAGGTGTTTGTAGCCCAAATCAGATGCGCAGTCTAGGGTGACAACGCTTCTCACGTGCAGTGCATTAAGTTAGCAATGTCATCTTAAAATAGGTGAAAATAATGAAAAAAAGCCTGAAAAAGGAAAACGAATGCAGCGACCATGTCTAAGGACTTGTAAGCTGCAATATAATACATTTCTGCTTTGGGGATTAGATAGGCTTTAAATTATGCTATACCTTAGAAGTATATAGAGTTCTGATGAGAATTGTATGAAGATACAATATCTGGATCGTTAGTATAACCCTTCTGATCTCCAGAATATAACCACAGTGGGAAAATTCACTCGCTCCAGCATTTTACAATAGATCCATTTATCTCTAGTTATAAGGGCAGCAAAGCTTGCTGTAATTAACCATTTCTCTGAAAAAGCTCCTTTCAATTTTGTGTATGGGGACCCTTCTCAGAAATGGAATAGTTTTGCATATGATATCTGTTTCTTTTATGGCACTGTGTGTACTGCTGCACACAGGGAGATGCAGGGTCGCTCTGTCTGTATCAATGCAGAGTCCAGCACTGCCCACGCAGTGGGAGCAGTACAAAAGCAAATGATAACTATTATCTTTATTATCTACTCCCCAAGAATCTCACTGTGTAATAGTCAGTCAGCGAAGCAGCAAAGGAGTTAATTAGAAGCCCCCAATGGGAAAAAAACCCACTTAGTTAGATAGAAGCGAATATTCAAATTACTGACTTAATTCCACTTACAAACACTCTTTGCCCACTTAAGGGTACAATTTGATGATTTAGGATGATGTCTTTTTAGCACCAGGGCCTGTTGCTGACCTTACAATTATCTGTTCTCAAAAGCATTGTGAAAAGCATTGCAATTTACCACCTACCATCTCTTCAGATATCATCACATTTAACAGTTAAAGACGGTTTCCAACCATGGTATGGTTTTCAGTGTTAAAAGAAAATGAAGGCATCCAACTGTTCAAGAATAATGCAGAATTCAGTACCGGGAGGCTTTTTGTTCTATGCTTATAATTAAACTTAAAAACCATGAAGAATTTAGTGTATCCCGTTCTACTGTTCTACTAAATTTTAAATCACAGATCCTTCATTGCAATGGTAACTTGAGGAAAGGAATTAAAATGGCTACTTGGAGGCAGTATAAATAGGATTTAAACTTAGCTTGAATTAATAAACTTTGTCACTTCTTTAGTAAAGTAGTAATAAACAAACATTTTCTCAATACTGAATCCAGATCACACAAATATACATTGCCCATCAAATTATTTTGTTACATTTATGCCCAAGCACTTACATTCATCATGTTTCAGAACAGCTGGCTCCAATTCTCTCAGTTTGGCTTCCCTGAACTTCCTACCCAGTACAAGATCACAAGGGACAGAGCAGTCTCCAGCAGCTGTCTATCTACTAGCTTGGAGAAGGTGGAATGGAGGTGAACGTAGCAAGCAGGGGGAAGGAATTAGCTTGCCCTGCTGTGCCTGTATGTTTTTGGAGACATGCACAGCTTACTAGCACACACAAGAGTGGCTCTATAGAACCCTGCATGGGAAAGGAGTTACCCTAAAACAGGATATCAGGGACAGTGCTCAGGGTGCCAGCTGATTCTGCAGGAAGATAAAACAGTTAAATATTAGGTAGCAGCATCCATTGTAAGTGATTTCATCAGCATTTCAAATAGTTTAAAACATTTTGACTTTAATATCACTTTAATGTCAAGCTAGTAAGGAGGCCCTGTCGCTAGAAATAAATAGCTGCGGGTATAAACAAGCACCTAGAGGTGCCTGCACACACCTGCAGCAGTTTCAAAAAGCCTTTAGAGATGGCTGAACACCAGGCTGCTCTGACAAGCAAAACGTTTGCATTGCCACATAGTACTGAACCATTCCAGCCCCTTCCTGCCACCTGCGCATTCCTATTGGCAAGTGAGGCAGTTCATCGCACTGGTGAGCCAATAGAAATGTATGTCTGTGTGTGTGCGTTTGCTGGTCAGAATAGTCCGGCCATATCTTAAGGTTGTATAACTGCAGCAGTTTCCTATTGATTTTTTTGAGACAAGGTTTCTTTAAAGCTTTACACTTCCTGAATTTGTCTTGATATTTGGCACCTGCTGCAGTGCACATGTGCTGACAAGGAATGAGCAGGCAGGAGGTAAAAGTAGAGTGCAGATAACTAAACAAAGGGAATGTATCAAAACTGGTGCAGACAGCATCTGGAGCAGTTGCCCATAGTAACTAGGGATGTCCTGATACCGATATTAGTATCGGTATCGGGGCCAATAACCGGCATTTTCACGAGTACTTGTACTCGTGAAACGCCCCGATTCTTAAGGCCGATACTGGTCCTTTAAATTTTTAAACAGCAGCGGCTGTCCGAGTTCCCGCGCTTGCAGAATCTGGGCAACCTTCAAGTAGCTGTCCATGGCAGTGCATTTTCACAATTCAGGGCTCAATTCACTAAGAGCTAAATACCTCATGAAATTTTGAGGTAAAATAACACATGAGTTATTTAACTCTTCAGTATAAAATTCACTAAAATCTATAAGCTATTTTCCAAATGAGATATTTCTTCAAAACATGTGTTATTTATCTCAAAATTTAGGCTTTATTTTTCACCTTTTTTATGTGTTAAATTCCAGTGAAAAAAGGCACATGTGTGCAGTCATTTGCAACCACACCATTAAAAACCAGCCAAGGCATAAATAACGCTTTTTATTTGGTCCTGCCTTCAGGATGGCATTCTTCTCTGTATCCTCCTTTGGATAGACTTATATTTCAGCAATGTGTTCTCATATACTTCTTTTGCCTCGAATCAGAGGTTTTGAACACTTTCACACTGACACAGGCTGACAGACTGCAAATACCGACTGCCGCAGCCAGATCATAATTACCTTATAATTTTTTTTTTGTGGATTCATTTTAATGGATTTCATGTGATATTTATATCATGCTTTTTAGTTTTGGCTTTATTTATCCCACGGTTTGTTTGTTTTTTATAATTTTACTTTTTTTTGTCTCGTGATATTTCACTAAAAAAGGCCATGTGACCGTTTTATTTTATGAGATAACATTTACAGGGTTATTCACAAAGCTGCCGTTGGCAGCCGAGTGAATAAAAGAAGCAAAGTGAACAGAGCTGAATGGCATTCGGCTATTCACTCCGGCTCAGCTGAAATCAGCCATATTTTGGCTTTCCTTTGGTCAGGCGAACATGCTGAGCCGAAGTGCAGAGGGACTTCGACTCAGACAATCCAACATCTGGATCGGCTGAGCCGAAGTTCCAGCAGTTTACTCGCTGCCATTCCCCCCTATTCACATAGGGGCTGAATGGCAGTGAGTGAATAGCCGAATGCCGCTGAGCGAAAAGATTGAAAAGAAGTGAAATGAATGAACAAAAAAAAGAGTTGAAAAATTAATTTAAAAATGTAAAAAAATAGGAAAATTTAAATAAAAATATATATTTTAAAGAAAAGAAAAAAAAACAATTGGGTGGCGCTAGGGTTAACAGCTAGCTCCGCCCAACTGTTTCCTATTGGCCGGCACCTGCCAGAGTCTTCTAGCAGGTCCCGGCTAATGAATAACAACTGGGCGCAGCCAGCCGTGATGTCACGGCTGGCTCTTTCCAGTTGTTATTGTTTAATGACAGGTCAGCATCCCCAGGTCATTTGGGGATGCTGATCTGTCGTTATAACTGGGCGGAGCCAGCCGTGAGATCACGGCTGGCTCTGCCCAGCTGTCATTTGCGTGGAGATCAGTTGGCTTTGGCTGACCTTTCTCCCCGCTTCGGCTGGGGAGAAAGGTCGGCAGTCGAGCCGAAGCTTATGCCTTTGGCTTGGCTGACCCGCTCGGCTGCCTAGCTCGTACAGCAGCCCTTCGATACTACTGAACCGAAGGGCTCTGGCGGCCGCAGAGAGCTGAAGGATCAGCAGAAGCTACGGCTGTATCCTTTGGCTCCATAGTGAAAAACCCCTTTAGTGAATTGATCCCACAGACTTTGACAGCTCATTCCTATTCCTCATTCCTGAACATGATATGCAGAGGAGATGGACTTTTGATTGGCAGCTCTTATCTCTATCTCAATGTTTCTGTATTTTCCAGACACAAGGATGCAGAGGGAGGGGGCGTGCTCCCACAGGAATCAGTATAGGTGCAGGAACTGGAAGGTGAGCCTTGTTATGTGAAATTCCAATACTCTGCGCCACCATCTAGTGGCCATACATCCTTTGGCTCCATAGTGAATAACCCCCTTAGTGAATTGATCCCACAGACTTTGACAGCTCACTCCTATTCCTCATTCCTGAACATGATATGCAGAGGAGATGGACTTTTGATTGGCAGCTCTTATCTCTATCTCAATGTTTCTGTATTTTCCAGACACAAGGATGCAGAGGGAGGGGGCGTGCTCCCACAGGAATCAGTATAGGTGCAGGAACTGGAAGGTGAGCCTTGTTATGTCAAATTCCAATGCTCTGCGGCACCATCTAGTGGCCATACAGTGCTGTGGAGATTGTTCGCACAACGAAGTGCTGTGTGACCAGTTTATATATCAGCACCTAAAGATTACTCATTTAGGGTTGACTTCTACTTTAGTGTCATACTTTTCCCATTACAGGTTCCCTTAATTACATCACAGCTCTGTACACACACTCTTTTAGTGGATTGTCATTCAATATTGCATATAAAAGCATGTACAGTTTGTTTTACAAGGTTCTGTCTTACTGATTCTATGTAACATAAACAGTTCTGTATGTTTTCTTTACATACTGGTACAGATCTGTTTACGTAAGGGCCATGTGCCTGTTACATGATATAAAAAACACTGCAATAGTTATTATCTGAAGGACCATAGATTTCTCTCCCACAAAAAAAAATAAGTTAATTCAATTAAAGGTTAACAAAAATATTTGTTCTCCTGAGGTTTGTTTTTTCCAATTAATACAGATTTCTGATCATGAGAAACTCAGACCTGCATCACCAATCACAAGCCGACTGATTAAACTCACCCATGACTGCCAAGAAAATGTCCCAAACTCTTAATAATTTATGTAAACACAAAACATACCGCTACATGCTTTGTTTATTTCTTTCTTTTTCACATTAGACTGAAATGGATGTTGTTGTCTGGTTTGCTGACACTTTATAGTACTTATCTATTGTTTGGTTGTTTGTCTGAAGGGTGTACATTTAGCCTCTGTTCACACTTTTGCTTCTGTATTCTCATGTGTCTTTTAGGGTATTTTTGACGCACTTTTTTCATGTGCTCCCACTAAAGTCTAGAAAATGCACTATGTTGCACCAAAGGAAGTGCCTGCACCTTTTTCCAAGTCACATGGAAGTACATTGCATATGTGTGAATGGTCCTATAAATAAGCATTTCTTAATCAGGGTGCTATGGCACACTGGCTTCTGGCTTCCTCAGGGTGCCTTAACTTTTTCTGATGGTTGGACTCTAAAGTGAAGGGGGAACTCTGATGTAAAAGGGGAGATTCCAATATGAAAGGCTCTAATTTAAAAACAAGGCTCCTGATGTGAAGTGGGGGGTTTTCTGATGTGAAAGGAGGGGTACTCTGATGCAAATGGAGGGAGCTTCTAATGTGAAGGGGGACTACTGATGTCAAAGGGATGATTCTAATGTCAAGGGATTATACTGATGAAAAGGGGGACTCTGATAATAAAGGGAGGATTCTGATGTGATGGGGGGCTACTGACGTAAAGGGGAACACTAATGTGAAAGTGCTCTGGATGGGGGGGGGGGGGGGTTCTGATTTGAAGAGAGGATTTTGATGCAAAGGGAGGAACCCCACTTTTTTGTGTGCTTTGTTTGGGGTCCCCCCTTACATTTTAGACTGGGATGCCTCAAGATTTTGCATACTTTTTATGGGTGTCATGAGTAAAACAAAGTTTGAGAAACACTGCCATAGTCAATAATGGTATTCTTCTACTCATGCATTGTTTCACACATGTCGAAATACAACAAAACACAAGGAAGTGAACAGACACTAAGCCCTTGTTCCCCCCTCTGCGATGCTGCACCACAGAGGTGCTGCATGAGGGGCTGAGGTAGTCAGCCTATTCATTTGAATGGGCTGCCTACCGCTGCTAAATCACACTGAAAGAAATGCGTGCACCTTTTTTTAAAAAAAAATTGCTTTGCACCACATTGCATGCTAATAGGTTACAATGCGATGTGGTGTGATACAACACACTTGTGGTGTGCTTTAAGAAATAATGGCACTGCAGCGCACCTAACATTGCAACATGCTGTCATGGCTGTCACAGTGGTCACATGATCAGGAGCCTGATTCCACATTTTAAACAGTGACCAGGAGTTGTCAATCACAGTTCTGCCACTGCGCTGTGCTGGGAGCACAAAGTAAGTTCGCACTCAGCACAGAACTGCTCAGCTGGCTACATACATGTGCAGCAGTTCCGGATTAAAACCCACCTTCCATGCTTTTGTATATATGCATTACACCAGCAGGAAGGTTTTAAAAACGCATGCCAGGTTTGGCTGCCTTCAAAACGTATGGGATGGTCAATCACAGGGATCCCATGATCAGGAAACCTGCCTGCGACTCCTGGCGTTTAGATCCTCTTAAAGGGGTTATTTTTCCTGCCGGGGTTAAATGCACTCATCCCATGATACCTTATTGAAGCGGACCTTGCAGTAAAATACAAGCTCCGCTTTTCAGAGATGGATGCAAGCTGAAGCAGACTGCTGCTTCAGCTTGCATCCATTTAAAGAACCCTGTTGCATACCTGTAAAGAAAAAAGTTATGTTATATACTTTCCTAACCATTGTCTTCCACCTTGCAGGTTGTGACGTCAAGATCCTTATCGCAAGATTCCTGAAGAATGATAAGTACCCCAAATGTCATAAGGAGACACTGCAGTCCAGTGCAAGGACATCTTTTTTGCCAGATTTGGGATCCTCATAATGGAAAAGTGTCACTGAAAGGTACATTTTTAAATTAAACTCTGGGCAAAACCAAAAATGATATATATGATGCACTCTGTCACTAGCATTAATGCAGCTGTTTTTTGTGCCCCCTTTAACAGTGTTTTTAACTGTGGTTCCTGGCAATAGTTTGGTTACTTTTTGCACTTTCTTATATAAAATGACAACGCCGTTTGTGCTGTAGTGAAATCCCACAACAGCATGTCATTAGTCATAAATTGACATGTAGGACTTTTGAATAAAGGGTATAAACCATATGAATAAGAGAAGACCATTGTAAGCACCCTGTTGGTATTATAGTTTGTCCCAACCTCTGAAATTGTCCCTTGCACTGGACAATGTTGTCTGAATGTAAGCGTGGAGAAAAATAAAGGCATACAAAATAAAACAAGGAATACGTATAATGGCATACGTACCTTACAAAGTGCCACCTCCAATAAAGTATGGTCTCTGTTCTCCTCCCTTGCTGGTGCTTCTTTATACTACCAATCTTCGTCCAGGCTTTAGGTCTTGATTAGCTGATCCAGAATGATGTACCTCCTGCACGTGGACAGACATTCTGTTGTAAAAAGCCACCTGTCAGCATTTTATTGAACATACACTTAAATGCATTATCCACTAAAACATAATAAATCTACCAACAATAATAAAATAAATAATGTTCATTTATTAACATTTTTGCATTGCTGCTTGCAAAGCATTGCAACTATGATCAGTAGAGAGCAGAGGCTCCTGCAGACTATTACCCTATCCCAGAGTCTGTACAGCGGTATGGACCTTCAGTTATTATAGGGCTGGAGAAGGTAATCAATTGACTGCAAGTGCGGTGACATCACCACTCTAGGATCTGCAAATGGATGACATGGCTGTACAGGTTGAGCCAGGCACAGCAGCACCAAATAAGAAAAGATGCTGTGGGGAGAAGAACCCTGTGATTATGAAATGGGGAGGCACTTGGGGGGGCTGGAAAATGTGGCCATGCTCCATATTATACCTTAATGGTGGGTGTTACATGAAACATGGTTAAAAAAGTGGAATTAGCCTATGGTGGGCCTTCAGTCTTCAGTGTATGTATCACATAATTTACAGAATTATTATTTCACTTCCCACAAATTCTCTCAGTAAAGCACACAATGAAGCATTTGTCTTGATCAGGCAGCACACTGCATGGGAAAATCATCTGCGCTCCTGATATGTTTATTTCTACCATTAAGTCACATCATCTGCAAGGGCATTCCTTAACATTTCCCATAGAAACATTCATGATACAGATATCTGGGACTTGCCACTGGGGGACGGTGTACACAGCATCAACCTTTTATTAGCTGCACACTCACTGTGTTCAGTCATGTTCAAATATGTCTGTTTCCCTTTCCTAAAATATACTGCACTGTACAATGCAACTTTAGTGTGTGTATAAATCCAAGCTAGGGCATTCCAACTGGACATCATTTATACAAACTGTATATATTATGTGCTGAAGATATTTTTACTTATGCTAGTCTTAATGCATGAAAGAATAATTAGGTACATTACTGAGAAAAGGTTAGAAAAAACACTGAATGGTCCTTATTGCTGTCTGTGTAAGGGGAAGCCCCTTTGAAGGATGTCAGCAAAGCACGCAGACCCATTGGAAGATTTACCCCTTTAATCCAGCTTTGGCAAAAACTGTGGAAATTAGATTTTCTGTCCTAGTGACAATGGTCATTAGGACAAAATACCACGGTTGGTTCCACTAGAGAGTTGGTTCCACTTGCCAACACACAGAACACACAGCAATAAAAGCCTAACAGTGCTCCTAAACCTTCCACACTCAGTCAAGAGCAAGGAAAATGTTTTGTCTGGAGTTTTGCTTTAACTAAAGTACCTCCTCCATTTCACCTGGATCAGGATCCATATTTAAGAATGATCAGTGCCATTCTATGACATGCTGAAGTTATAAAGGTTAGGGTTCCAGAAAAGGGGTTTCTGAAAGCAGACGCTCTAAGGTACTACACAGAGAGGGTAAAACATCACTAACATTTCAATCCTAACTGGAAAACCCATCTAATGTCCACACACACAATACTACAAAAGACCCCCTTTCCTACTGGTATCTTAATCTTCCTGGTGTACCTCAACATCTGAATGTAAACAGCAAGTTTCTGAAACCTTGTTGATCTACAGGTTTGTAAAAAGAGACATGGTTTGTAAGTTAGACAGGATTAGGCTGAAATGAATAGTTCTGTCACAATGGAGACACAATGTGAGGCTTATGGTCTGGGGTCAAGGCCAAAATAGCATTAGCCCAGTAGGCATGTGCCCTTAGATGCTAAGTGGCTGGTTTTATCTTCATATTTATCAGACACAATTTTGGTTTACTAATGATTATATGAAATAAATTAAAGTAGATTTAAACCCTTACTGGATGACATTTAGTTTGCAAAAACACTGTGAATCATAAACAAATGCCATTTTTTAAAATTCATCATATACATTTTTCACCTTTTTTGTCCTTTCTTGCCATCTCGGTTCTGCTGATCCCCTGCATGAACATTTTGTCTACATGCATGCATTCCATCATCAGTTACGATAGATAGGTTTCGGCTTCTTGATAGTGACAACGGTAGACCAAGCCCATACAATGTGTGTTGGCACAGTGGCTTGTAGTCTTCTCCATGGGCGCATGTGGCACTTTAACAATGCAGAAGCTCAGATGCGAGACAGTTGTCGCCCCATTACTGAACAGGCATCTTAATCGCTGATTAAAAAACATTTTTATTACGATACCATGTGAAAGCGTATAAGAGATGTTAGGGATTGGCCTTAGATCTACTTTACTCTCATACAAGCTCATTTACACATTGTCATGATATTCTAAGACAGGTAAGAAACAGCAAAACAAGAAAGTGTTGTTTGCAAGAAAGGTGAACCTGGCAGAGCGGTGTCACTTTGGATGTCAAAGGTTGTGTTTCTACATGGAGATCTGGCTTTGGCTTGGGTTAAAGCTTTGCTTTATTTTTGGCCTACCATGGGTCTCCAATGTCCTTCTTCCTCAAGTCCACTGCTTCCGTCAGAGCAACCCAGGAGTACTACAGTCCCCACGCTCGAAATCAAATTGGCCCCAGATACAATTGATTGTGATACAACTGTGCAATAATCTGGATGTGTATAGAGTGGAAAATAATTCCTTGTTTTTCTGTGCTGATTCAGAATAGATAAACCAGCTCCGTGTGTCACCTCAGTGAGGAGTTTGCCTGACATGACCTGTCCAACTGATAGGCATGTCAGGTGAAACAGGGTCTTAAGAGGGTTTAATCAGAACTAACTGTACAATCAGAAACCCTCATCTATGTGCCCATGAATGAACCCCTTGAAGGATTATCCAATGTTCTCCAAATTAGTAGTAAAGGGATGAGAAAAACATAAGTGTCGTTGTACATTGCTGTTACATGAAAGGTTATTTTGTGTTAAAATTCACACAAACTTGTGTATACCAAGCAGATGTTTAGCGGAGGACAATTTGTTTTTTACTCTTGCTGTACGGTCGTAACACATGTTGTACAAAGGCTCTTTGCCCCGTCCTTTCATAGATTACATAAACCGCAGTGATCTGCTTTCTAATATAATTCCATGTCTGGCTACACAGGACTGACATCATTAAGAACCTACAGAATTTGGCATCATTTGCAAAACCTCACTGAGCGCACAGAGCTATTTTCCGAAAAGCCTGCCTAATTTTTGTGATGCTCTTAATAGACCACCCATGCTAGGAGCCTCTCCAAATCTGTTCTGAGAAAACACTTTTACAACTTTGCTGTTGTGTGTTGTACACAGCTTTCTTTTATATACAAGTCTAATGCTATATGTAATTGGATATAGGCGAGCTTCCAGAGTCTCGTTTTGTAAATTCGAAAGTAAGACCTAGCGGATTTCTGCAATATAAGACCTACGACCGAACTAAGTCTTATTTTCGGGGTAGGTCTTATATTACAGAAATCACTGAAGATATCGCTAGGTCTTACTATCGGGGTAGGTCTTACTTTCGGGGGAAACACGGTATATATATATAAATATTTGTACACACCGGGTACCTTTATATACAATCCCCACATTACAAGACAATGGGGCTGAAATAATTAAGGCTAGGTTCAGAGCTGAGCGATACCCGGGACGCGCGTCCTGGGACCGTGCAATCGTGTGCTAGTGCGTACAGCAGTTGCCACGGGGCCCCTTGATTTCAATGGGGTTACATCCGCGCGGCAATCACTTAAAAAAGGTACAAGTACCCCTTTTAGCGACAGCTTTTTTTTAGCTGTGATCGTGTTCAATTGCACAAGCGTAATCACGGCGGGAAACGTCGCGATCCGCCTGCCGCGACTGGGGTGCCATTATAAAGTAATGGCACCGCCAGCACGATCGGCTGTGGTGGGCAACTCCGTGACCGCCCGCCAATCCGTGCAGTTTTGTGCACGATTGCCGCGTAGTCAGGAACCGCCCAGGTGTGAACCTAGTCTAAGAAGTATAAGCTGGCCTCTGCTTAGTAATGTGAATGTTTACTTAGCTTAGTCAATAATACCAATTCAATACCAAATCATCTGCAAGGGGAAAAAAAATACCGGATTTTTTCTTACACTTAATTGGATGATTAAAGTGAACACAGATTCACCTCAATCTCTAAGCTAACTGAACATTTATTTGTAAAAGTGGATGTCCTCTATTCTTTTAGTAATTCAACTCCTTTGTTGCATATAATTGCTTTCATAGTAACTTCAACACATCTTACTACTGGCTCAATATTCAGCAAGACAATAAAATAAATATCCTTCTGAAAGTGCTAGTTATATGACTCTCATGCGTACAATTCAGCTTTGATTCTTTTGAAGGCACTGACCTGGAGTATGCTGATAAGCAATTTTTGTCTTATGTCTTGCTGACTTTATGTGCTGCATGCTAGTTCCAGTTCAGAGAGCCATTGCATCTACTGTACGTCAGCCAGGAATTATCAAAAGCAGCCCCCATAATTCTCTCACTAGAGGTTTCTTAAAATTGAACTAAGCCCAAAAATAAAAATATAATATTTTGCAGCTTACTATATACACGATAGCTGTATTAGTTTGATTTTTGTAGGCTTTTTGTTTCTTTTATTTTCACCTGATGATCCTGCCAATAACACACTTCCAGAGTGATACTCTGTTAAAACCCTCCAGAGGTACTACTAACTGCTAAGCCTAAAACCATCCAAGAGCCACAGCTAGTAATTAGAAGCACTCAGTAGGTAAGGTAGACCCTCAGCAGGTAAAAGCCTATATTTATGACAGTATATGCATCAAGGAGTCCAAAACATAAAAGCATGATAGCTTATGTAAAATAATTTTTAAGCACATTTATGCCGTCTGCAAGCTAATTACAATCATAGACAAATATGTAAATATTTGCTTATTGAGCACAACAAAAACCATTTAAAAAGTGGGAAGTGCCATTCTGCAATATACAATCTGCCACATCTACTGTATGTAGTGATAAACTTGATAATGTTGCAGACCCAAACTGATGCTTACATCACCAAGCCCCTTTATATACAACATCGCAGCACTGATTTAAAGCAAACCTGTGATGGTTCTTGTAACTTCATACTTAGTGTGAATAGCAGGCATCTCCAGGTCCTGCATGCCCCTTCTTATTCTTTATGGTACTTTTCACTCCTAAAACCCAAGTACCAACTATTTTCCTGAATTGCTGATTCTGCCTACTCCCAACCAAGTGCTTTACTAATGGCCCACCAGTGTGATTAGAAGCCATGTTACCAAGAGCAAAGAGTATGGGGTCAGGAGGGGTGTTTCAGAGCCAGCCGCCAGAAAGCTGCTTGTTACTTTCACCCCAGGATTTAGGAAAGCTAGGGCATTATATGCAGATCAGATGTGACATGCAGGAACACTGAGGTTTTGAGGAAGTAAAAATGATGGTTACGTTTTACATTAGTTGGTCCAGGCTGGTCTACTAGTGCCAGCAGTGAGAGCAACAAGTGTCTATAAGCATACAGGCACTGTTTAAATATGCTTTGCCTATACATATATAATGAACAGTTATAGAGGTACCCAGTATCATTCTAGGTTCCTCTTTTAACAACACATATTATGAAATATGTATATATTAGGATCATTTAATTAAAAATAATATTTTTATTTCAGAATTTAATTACAGATAAAATAATATTTTCATCACATTTTAATTGTTTGTAATTGTAGTAATAATTTGTTTTTTGTGATCATAAATCGCTTATTCTTAGAGCATGATGCATTGTGTGAGCATAAATCTAGCTACTGATAATTACAGCTGAATGTAGCACCAGTGAAACTTGAGAAAAGGTTAGAATATAGCAAGCAGGACTTCCATTATAATTCACATGGGCAGTTATTTCAACCTTGAGGAAAATGTACAAGAACTGACAGAATCTGCCCTTCACTAATTATGCGCTGTAGGAAACCTAAATGTCACTATAATATTGTGTTTACTAAAATTAAATGTTACATTAGCACATGTTTTTGCCTATAATTTTACTGATGGCATGCATTTTTTTTTTTTTCAATAGTGCTGAAGAGAAATGAGGCAGCTTTGGACAAAGATGCTATGCTGTGGCTGTGATGTTGTTGTTGTTTGTTTATAGCACTTCAAAGACCATCAACTCATCCTTTTATTATTAATGGTAATTGCAGTTATTGGAATGGAATTCTTTGTACTAAAGGGCAGCTCTGCCATTAAATCTATTATTGTGTTGTCTAATTTTGTTATGGGGAACACAAATGGTAGAGTTTGGGTATGGGCCTAGTTGTATTAGGGGCAGGCTCCCTTATAGCCACCCCAGTCATGTTCTTGTAAACTTTGCTTGCAATTTTTGTCCGCACAGGTTTGCCATAAAGAAGCCCATTTAGGAGTTAAACAGTTACCAAATGAATTTGTTTAGGCCTAATCTGTCAATTATGGGTCCATGGGTAGAGCAAAGGACGCCTTGCCGAATCCAACTCCATTTTGAATAGACTGGTTTTAAAATCTATATTGTACAATTATCATTAGAGTGGTTAACATTTGACCCTTTTTAATATCTTGCATGTTCTAGGAGTTCATACATAGAAACAATTATTTGCCATTTGTGTGTTGAGCCAGTTCACTGATAGATTAGACTGCCCTTAAGTCCAATTCACCAACTTAACGTTGTTTGCTTATCATATCATGTTACACTGTCCTTTTAAATATGCCTTATATTCTGTGTGCTTACTCTTACAGTCTGTGCTTACTTTTGAAAACTAAAATGAAAATTCAGATTACAATTGAAACACTGCTATGGTCGCTAGTACTTTGTTTGGTGACCAAAACAAATGCGTAGAATCAGCCTCAGGGAAGGTGACGACTCTCAAATCTGATTAAAAGGAAAAGCAATTAAGGGGGGTCTGATCCTTGCAACAAATGGCTAAAAGCTGTTTAGACAGACATGTGGCGCATCCATTGTTTAGCTATTGTTTAGTATCACTGAACAAACCACAGTCTGACCTACGTCTTTTAGAATATGGCCAACCAATTGGAAGCCAGCTTCCTGCGGAATGTTACTGGGCTGCAGGAACAATACCAGGTGCAGAGAGAAGCGAGATCTTGGCGTGTGTATTACCACCCGTGTTCCTAATCTGACGTGTCTGACTGTGCAGTGCACAGGGAAACTCACAAGATCAATTTCACGTTTGGTAAATATGTTTACATTACTCGCAATGCTGTGCGGCCTTCGTAATTGCACGGAGTCATGGGAAGGTTCATGCGTTCCATTAGTAGACTGCAAACAGCATCGTCTAAAATTTCATCAAAATCAGATGTAATGCTGGTGCTCCAAGGTCATTTGGAAACTAATAGGAAAAACATAAGCCGTAATATCCCAACTGAAGCTTCACAGTCCTAATCATAGTGTAAATCGTGCTCAGATACCAAATGGAAGGATGCATCCAGTCCAGCGTGTGCGAGTAAATCTCTTGTTTCATCACATTTACTGTCAGAACATTATAGCAGTTAACTTGTTGCCCTTTTTAGCGAAAGTGCTAACCCTTTGGGACGATCCACACAGACTGCATAAATATAGAGTTTTCCTTTTAATTTCCTGCTTTCAATAAGTATTCAAGAAAATAATTTAATATTTTCTTCAATTAACACAATTTAATGATTGTTGAAATTTTTTCTTGTTAAACTCCCACCCCTTGTCACATAGCATTTTAAATCCCTTTTAGATTCTATGTGAAAGTAACTCAACAGACATATGCAACTTATTTAACAAGGTAAAGAGCAATGTGCTAAATATAATAAAGGTGCCCAGAGAACTGCATTAGACATAAAAGCACAATTTCACTTACCTTGAGCATCACCCCACGCTCTAATTTATCCAGTGCAATAATGTGTTGCATTTGGGCAGTCCATTTATTTTTTATGGGCTGCTTAGGCTCCCCAGCGTGGCTAAAACAACTCTTGACCCTTTTTTGGAAACACAATGCATGGTGGTGTGTTGTGGCATGCTGCAGTGCAAGCGCGTTGGGGTACTATTAAAAAGGAATAATTTACAGCAATGTGCGAAACATGCGTTAACATGATTGTGTGAACGCAGGTTTACTGTCTGACTGTCGTCGCAAAAAACATTAACAACAAGGTCAATAGAATAGAGACCATCGAAAACATGGCAACACATGTTAAAGAATACAAGAATATAAGATTATTGCAGGGATGGTTGTAGAGGAGATCAGTGTAAACATAATGCAATGGGATGGCATAGGTGATCGGTGTAATAGTAGTGCAGGGAGGGTTGCAGAGGTGAGAAGTGTAAGCATAGTGCAGAAGGGGTTACAGAGTTGGTCACTGTAAGAGTAGGTTGCAAAAAGAGGTTAGTGTAAAAGTAGTGCAGAGGTGGGGTTGCAGAGGTGTTTAGTGTAAGAGTAGTGCAGTGGGGGTTGCGGAGGTGGTTAGTGTCAGAGTAGTGCAGTGGGGGTTGCAGAGGTAATTACTGTGAGAGTAGTGCAGTGGGGGTTGCGGAGGTGAATAGTGTCAGAGTAGTGCAGGGAGGGTTGCAGAGGTGAGAAGTGTAAGCATAGTGCAGAAGGGGTTGCAGAGTTGGTCACTGTAAGGGTAGTGCAGAGGGGGTTGCAAAAGGAGGTTAGTGTAAGAGTAGTGCAGGGTGGTTGCAGAGGTGGTTAGTGTAAGAGTAGTGCAGTGGGGGTTGCAGAGCTGGTTAATGTAAGAGTAGTGCAGTGGGGGTTGCAGAGGTGGTTAGTGTAGAAGGCTTGCAGAGGTGATTAGTGTAAGAGTAGTGCAGAGTTGCTGCAGAGGTGATTAGTGTAATAGTAGTGCAGTGGGGGTTGCAGAGGTGATTAGTGTAAGAGTAGTGCAGTGGGGGTTGCAGAGGGGATTAGTGTAAGGGTAGTGCAGTGGGGGTTGCAGAGGTGGTTAGTGTAAGAGTAGTGCAGAGGTGTTGCAGAGGTGATTAGTGTAAGAGTAGTGTAGTGGGGGTTGCAGAGGTGGTTAGTATAAGAGCAATGCAGTAGGGGTTGCAGAGGTGGTTAGTGTAGAAGTAGTGCAGTGAGGGTTGCATAGGTGGTTAATGTAAGAGTAGTACAGGGGTGGTTGCAGAAGTGGTTAGTGTAAGAGTAGTGCAGAGGGGGTTGCAGAGGTGATTAATGTAAAAGTAGGGCAGGGTGGTTGCAGAGGTGGTTAGTGTAAGAGTAGTGCAGTGGGGGTTGCAGAGGGGGTTAGTGTAGAAGTAGTGCAGTGAGGGTTGCAGAGGTGGTTAGTGTAATAGTAGGGCAGAGGTGGTTGCAGAGGTGGTTAGTGTAAAAGTAGGGCAGGGTGGTTGCAGAGGAGGTTAGTGTAAGAGTAGTGCAGTAGGGGTTGCAGAGGTATGTAGTGTAAGAGTAGTGCAGTGTGGGTTGCAGAGGTAACTACTGTGAGAGTAGTGCAGTGGTAGTTGCGGAGGTGGATAGTGTCAGAGTAGTGAGGTAGTAGTAGGGAGTGTTGCAGAGGTGAGAAGTGTAAGCATAGTGCAGAAGGGGTTGCAGAGTTGGTCACTGTAAGGGTAGTGCAGAGGGGGTTGCAGAGGTGATTAGTGTAAGAGTAGTGCAGTAGGGGTTGCAGAGGTGATTAGTGTAAGAGTAGTGCAGTAGGGGTTGCAGAGGTGATTAGTGTAAGAGTAGTGCAGTAGGGGTTGCAGAGGTGATTAGTGTAAGAGTAGTGCAGTGGGGGTTGCAGAGGTGGTTATTGTAAGAGTAGTGCAGTGGGGGTTGCAGAGGTGGTTAGTATAAGAGTAATGCAGTAGGGGTTGCAGAGGTGGTTAGTGTAAGAGTAGTGCAGGGGTGGTTGCAGAGGTGGTTAGTGCAAGAGTAGTGCAGAGGGGGTTGCAGAGGTGGTTAGTGTAAGAGTAGTGCAGAGGGGGTTGCAGAGGTGGCTAATGTAAAAGTAGGGCAGGGTGGTTGCAGAGGTGGTTAGTGTAAGAGTAGTGCAGTGGGGGTTATGGAGGTGGATAGTGTAAGAGTAGTGCAGTGGGGGTTGCAGAGGTGGTTAGTGTAAGGCTGGGTTCACACCTTGGCGTTTTATGTATGCGCGTCTTACGCGCGTTTTTACCGACGTCTTTCAGGCGTATTGTGAAGCGTTTTGTACTTTATAAAAACGCGCGTTCAACGCGCGTTTTTTGATTGACTACACAGGCGTCCAATGAAAATGGATTTACAGCTGCATCCAATGTTTTTTGTAGTCTGAATGCCTCATATCATACAAACACGGTCTTGTCTTCACAAGCCGTATGAACGCCTCTGTATCCAGTAGTAGGCCACATTCTGAAGAGTCTTCCATGTTGCTTCCTCTTTGTTCGGACGAAAAATGCAGAATGCAAGCCTGGGGTGGAGTCTGTGGCCATGTGCTGAACGGGCGTTATTTGTCATCCAAAATCGCGCAAACACTATTTACGCCCGTTCACGTCAAAGTCTATGGACGCGAACGCGCAACAAAATGGACCAATACGCCGCAAAGAAGTACATGTACTTGTTTGGGCGTCAGCCGTTTTGTAGGGCGTTCAGACGGGCGGAAATACGGAAAGGTGTGAACCATACCCATAGAAAACAATGGGATTTTCATGATTGTACGTTTTGTAGAGCGTTCATAGAGCGTTGAACGCACGACAAAACGGAAAGGTATGAACGGGGCCTAAGAGTAGTGCAGAGGGGGTTGCAGAGGTGGCTAGTGTAAAAGTAGGGCAGGGTGGTTGCAGAGGTGTTTAGTGTAAGAGTAGTGCAGTGGGGGTTATGGAGGTGGATAGCGTAAGAGTAGTGCAGTGGGGGTTGCAGAGGTGGTTAGTGTAAGAGTAGTGCAGTGGGGGTTATGGAGGTGGATAGCGTAAGAGTAGTGCAGTGGGGGTTGCAGAAGTGGTTAGTGTAAGAGTAGTGCAGAGGGGGTTGCAGAGGTGGTTAGTGTAAGAGTAGTGCAGTGGGGGTTATGGAGGTGGTTAGTGTAAGAGTAGTGCAGTTGGGGTTGCAAAGGTGGTTAGTGTAAGAGTAGTGCAGTTGGGGTTGCAGAGGTGGTTAGTGTAAGAGTAGTGCAGTGGGGGTTATGGAGGTGGATAGTGTAAGAGTAGTGCAGTGGGGGTTGCAGAGGTGGATAGTGTAAGAGTAGAGCAGCGGGGGTTGCAGAGGTGGTTATTCTATGAGTAGTGCAGTGGGGAAGCAGAGGTGGTTAGTGTAAGAGTAGTGCAGTGGGGGTTATGGAGGTGGATAGTGTAAGAGTAGTGCAGTGGGGGTTGCAGAGGTGGATAGTGTAAGAGTAGAGCAGCGGGGGTTGCAGAGGTGGTTATTCTATGAGTAGTGCAGTGGGGAAGCAGAGGTGGTTAGTGTAAGAGTAGTGCAGTGGGGGTTATGGAGGTGGATAGTGTAAGAGTAGTGCAGTGGGGGTTGCAGAGGTGGATAGTGTAAGAGTAGAGCAGCGGGGGTTGCAGAGGTGGTTATTCTATGAGTAGTGCAGTGGGGAAGCAGAGGTGGTTTTTTTTACTTTTTAATTACCTTTTTATTTTTTTATTTAATTATTTCATATTATTTAATTATTTTTATTTATTTACATTTTTTATCAATGTAACATATTTTTTCACCTAACTTTGCTATCACACAGGAGAAAACAATCCCCTGTGTAATAGCAATTGGAGGTGACAGGTTCTCTTTATTGACCCTGTCACCTCCAATACAGGAGTTCTAGCACAGCACTGTGCTAGAACTCCTGTGACAGGCGAGAGAGGAAGAGCACAGCTCTCCCCTCTCACTGTCTACAGTCTGCACGGAGCGGCAGGGTTACCTATAATCACTGCAGTCAGAGACTCGGGGCGGAGGACGGAACCAAAGGAGAGCGGTAAGTGCAGGGGGGAGGGGGAGGCTGCACACTGTTTACATGTGAAATCGGCGACATCGCCGATTTCACATGTAAATGAAAAATCGCCTGCCTCACTCTACATTCAGTCCTGCTTGTACAAAGCAGGACTGAATGTAGAGAGGGCAACTTCCCCACAAGGACAACGCTCCCGCAGCTCTGCGCCCTGCAGCCCCGAGGCCTGGGCCTCGGTGGCCTTGTGGGGAATCCGGGCCTGAGTAGTGCAGGGTCTGCAGTGATCCATCTGTCATTAGATGCTGCCCAAAGCAATCATGAGTATGTGTGCTGAATGCCCACCCTGATTCTTTTGTTGTAGACATAGTCATCACTAGACCAAGACATCATGGCCACCCCTGAGTCTTATGTCTGGCTTATCAACATCCTGTTATGCAGGCAGTGTCATGGTGGTCTTAATGATGCCTGTATGGTAGCAGCACTGATGTCACTCAGCAAAGTTGGATGCTAAGAGTTTGCAACATGGGACCAGTGGAGTTTCTGATATCTCAGGTAAGCAATCACTGAACACCTATGACCTAGTTTACTATGCTCCTACTGACTATCAATGCAAGTAAACACTTACCTCTGATCACCAACAAAAGTCAGCACTCACCACCAACTTCCAACAAAAGGGGCGTCTACTACTGAAAACCACTGAAAAGGGGCACGCTCTACTAACCTTCAATAAAAAAAGAGGCACAAAACACTGATCTTCAATGAAAGTGTTAACTAATTATTGACTAACATCAGTAGTGGGCACTTACCACTGACTGCCAATGAAAGGGGCACTCACCACTGACCATCAACAAACAGATCAGTCACTTTGTCTTGAGGTTCTTGTGTGTCTGTCAGACTCTTTCACATGGCACAGTAAGTAAGGCATATTTTGTGGGTATGCGGATGTAGCACCTTGCTAAAAAGGAGTGCTAGATCATATATATATTCTATGTTCAGTTCGATTATGACAAAGCAATCTGTGAAGCTGTGTCTGCCTGCTGCTGGGTGTGGTACCACACAGAGCAGAACAGCCAATGAGGATTGCTTTGGGCATTTATGTCTCCCAGCCAATCACTGTAGGACAATAACAGTAATGCATGCTGGGAGAGGAGATACATGCTGAGTGTGGCTGATGCAACAGTCTCTTTCCTCCCCCGGGGCCCTCCTGGCCTGGGGGCAGGATGCCTGCTGCTGAAGAGACAGAATGGACTAGGCCTGGACACTGGGGCCTGAGCCTGGAGGCCCAGTGGTCAGCCACTCATGTCTGAAGTTGTCACAGCCAAGCAGGTAACGGAGGATTGGACCACAGTTGCGGATCTATTGCAAGTAGGCTTATGGTATTCGATCAGTCAGACGGCTCCCTAATACACCAAGTGTGATGGGGAGCCGTTCCACATCATGTATCCCAGCCTAAACTATGAAGAGGTGAGAACCGGTGAACCAATACTCAGTTCTACCTGTAGGTTCTAGCCTTGTGACCTGAGGGGCCTAATATGACTGTAGTCCACAGGCCGAGCCAAGGTACGTACTCTCTAAGGGCATACAGTCCTATGAAGCTCCTATTAATAGGGGTTGCAGTGTAACAGCTCTAATGCTCCAGCAGTATAGATGTAGTTCACACGGAGGTAGTACTCCACAGCAGTATGGTTAATTGAGGCAGTAACAAACGGAGGAAATACTCCACAGCAGTATGGGTTAATTGAGGCAGTAACACACAGAGGTAATACTCCACAGCAGTATGGTTAATTTAGGCAGTAACACACGGAGGTAATACTCCACAGCAGTATGGGTTAATTGAGGCAGTAACACACAGAGGTAATACTCCACAGCAGTATGGTTAATTGAGGCAGTAACACACGGAGGTAATACTCCACAGCAGTATGGGTTAATTGAGGCAGTAACACACAGAGGTAATACTCCACAGCAGTATGGTTAATTGAGGCAGTAACACACAGAGGTAATACTCCACAGCAGTATGGTTAATTGAGGCAGTAACACACAGAGGTAATACTCCACAGCAGTATGGTTAATTGAGGCAGTAACACACGGAGGTAATACTCCACAGCAGGATGGGTTAATTGATGCAGTAACACACGGAGGTAATACTTCACAGCAGTATAGATCAATCCACTAAGAAGATTTAGGCATGCATGTAGAAGCGACAGTAATGTACTTCCATTTAAACACACTGATGCACTGGCATTCATATGTAGGGACAGAGCCCTAGTACTTGCGGTTGTGGGTTTCTATGATGAGGAATCGTTCCGTCATGCAAGGGTTGAGTGGCTGTTGGAGGGGAGACGTGTCCCAGGAGACCTCCAGGCTGTGAAGGCGTAGGGAGCCGGTCAGGATCATTGGAAAGCAGCGGAGGCAATGCTCGACGTTCCACATTGACTGAACGCCGAGTGATTGCCTCTGCTGCGGTTATGAGGGGAAGCCGCGGTCAGGGGGCAGAAGTGACGCGGCGCTGGAGAGGCCAGAGGCGCCGGGTGCTACTGTGACAGAAGTTGAACCTGAACAAGACCCTTGACAGTACTGCTTGCCAAAAGTTCTCCACACAGATTGCCGGTACGGCTTAAAGGTCCAAGTCTGTGGTGGCAGCAGTTACTTTGCTCTATTTCAAGTACTAGGAGTCTACCTTCATCCTGGATGTGCCTGACCCTCTTCCTTCTCTCCCTGGAGTTCAGAAATAAAAGAGAATCATCTTGGAGCTATTGTCTGGACTTCAATCTGTCGGTAACCACTGGAGGTGGTAAGTGCTATTGGGGCAGCCATGTGTTTTAATAATCCCTAGACAGGCTATGGAAGACCCGATCATTCAGCGGCTCCTTCGGGGTGAGCGCTACACGGATTATGGCATACATGTGCAGTGTATACAGTGAGTTAGCTCAGGTTCTGTTTTACTATTCCCCTTTTAAAGGGAATGTTAACCCTGATAATGAACTTCTCTTATTTCACTCATTTTGGTCTGGTAAATACACAGTTGAAAGTGTTTTGTTCAATAATATCTGTTGCTCCTGCCAGAAATGTAGTCATCTAATAACGTTTGTTGTAGGGCTGTGCAAATTAACGATTAATTTCTCGATTAATCGTTAATCTTTTTGATCGATTAAAGTTTTTTTGATCTGTTACATTTTTTTTTTAAACTTTCTGCACGAGAGCCAGCCAAGGCATCGGCCTATACACATACAGCACAGCAATGACGTAATAAAATGAACTAGGATCAGACTAATCCAGCACGTTATTATTCTGAGTTGCCCCACTCAAGCGGCGGCCATATTGAGTGGGGCACGTGAGATTAATAACGTGCTGGATTAGTGTGATCCTAGTTCGTTTTATTACTTCATTGCTGTGCTGTATGTGCATAGGCTAATGTAGTTGGATCTGTATGTGCGTTATAATTAATCGATTAAAATTTTTTTCGATTAATCGAACACGAAAACGATGTTAATCATTACCAGCCCTAGTTTGTTGCTCTCTGCCTGTGCTGACTGTTATCAGCTATACACTGCCTGTCTACACACTCTAATATTTGGTTGGACCACCTTTAGCTCTGATTACGGCATGTATTCGCTGTGGACACGTTTACATATACTTATGCAATGTCACAACATTTATCCAGAGTTGCATTGAATTTTCACCAAGGTCTCAGTGATGATGGGAGAGACATACTACTGCTTAAAGTCCTCTCCAGCACATCCCAAAAATTCTCAATGGGGATAAGGTCTGGACTCTGTGGTGGCCAATCCATGTGTGAAAATGATGCCCCATGCTTCCTGAACCACTCTTTCACAATTTGCCACCATTGTCATCTTGGAATATGCCAACTGTGCCATCAGGGAGGAAAAAATCCATTGATGGAAAAACCTGGTCATTCAGTATATTCAGGTGTTTGGCTGACCTTATTTTGTGGATACATAATGTTGCTGAACCTATACCTATTATCCAATGGAAGGCTCTGACCTATTTGCTTAGCTAAATCCACATGGTGACCTTTTTTTTTTTTTTTTTGGACAGGCAGTGTATTATTCTGTAAACAACAGGATTCGCCCCATCTATGTTTTGGACAAGAGGGCAGGGGGAGTTCTTAGAAGTCCTGTTCTGTTTCTGTTATCCTGATAGATTACGGTAAGTGGCTGTTGTCATAAAAGGATAGGAAGTATATTACAGAATTACCAAGTGAAAATAAAGAAAAAGATGGAAAAAAGAAAAAGAATGCAGCCAACCCTGGGCCGGTACATGGCAATATGTTACATTTTTGTTCTTGAGTTGAGATATGCTTTAAGTGAGTCCCACATTTCACTGTGATCTGTCTGCACATGCCACAAAATCCCCATTTTTAGTGTATGAAAGGCTGCCCCAGGTCTTTCACAGTCCTAGTAGTACTAGCAAAGGTTGTGCATCACCTTTTGAAAATATGGTGCTATATGACACAGCAACGTGACCCTTTGTCTTCTGTTGATTGACTTTTACTTCTTCCTCTTACTTTTATAGTGTTTCTGCTTTTGGGGCTGTATCGCAAACTGCTTTATTTGGTGTTACAAATTTATATTGTTAGTTTATTTGATGGACTTTAATCCACTTGTTTTGCCTATCAGCTCTTTTAGCTGTTTTATCATACATGATTAAGTCTATAAAATCCAGCTGTCTGGCATTTATAGTACAGCTTAAGTTTTGCAACAAACAAAAATCTTTGTGTTTTTAGTTGGAATAATTGAAGTAAATCTAAAGCCAACACAGTTTTTTTGGGATAGGACAGATCTGTCAGTTTTTTTTTTTTTAATGTTGCTGTCTATGTCCCACTGGGGAGATTAACCCCCCATCCCCACTGACACTTCCTATCCAATTTGCACAACAGGAAGTTCTCTGGAAAGTGAGGGAAAGTACAGTGAGTGAACATTCTATTGCGTCACTGGCAGGATCACCAGGAGAAAAAAAAAGAAATAAGGCTGAAAGCCATCATATCTAAGCACCGATAATCTGCAATACTGTACATTACAGCTTTGTTCTTGGGTTTAGGTACACTTTAAATTATACTTTCCAAATGCATTTTTAAAAAAAAGACAGAACCGGAGATAATGAGAGGAGGGGTTACATGTCTTAAATCATCTATTTTTCAGGGAACCCAGTTCTTCATGTCACTAGCACCTTGGAGAACAACGCTAATGCTTGGACTGTGGTACATAAACAGTCTCCCAGGCAAAAATCTGATGGTCATTGTATGCCTCTGCATGGAGAATTCAATTTCTTCTATACTACAGATCCATATTGGATTGAGGCATTTGAGCTTCAATGGGAATGTGTTATTTGTCAAATGTTTATGAATCAAGAAACAACTGATTTCTGATACTCGTCTGTTTGCCGCCACACAACAGAGAACAACATAAGGAATACCATTATTTTCTATAGGGTTCATTCATACCTATGCATCCCAATGCTCGCAACTTGTAAAAAGGTCAAAGTATTTTTGGTGTTTTTTGACCCTATAGACTTCAGTGGGAGCGCATGCACTTGGGACTACCTTCTAAAGGTGCTTTGTAAATGGGACTTCCAGACTTTCCTAAGTGGATCAGATTTTATTAATGTCTTAAGGGCTCTGTTCAATATAGTGACTTCTTCCCTGATATCCTCCCAATCCACAGAGGTACTCAACAAGGATGCACCCTTTCTCCAATAATTTTTATTCTGGCCTTAGAAGCTTTAGCAATAGCTATAAGAAATAACCCCAATATTTAAGGTATAGAAACTGTGGGCATAAAGCAATGAATTTTGCAGATGACATCCTTCTCTATCTTGAAGTCTATCTCCTTCTTTCAGGACCTTTCCCAGCAACCAGGCAAATGGAAAACTCTTTCAATGTGGTGGTTAACAGGGTTCACAAAGGTGACCTACCTTCCTAAATTAATATTTTTGGGTCCTCCCAATCCCTCTCCATAGACATATTTTATGTATTCAACAAAGGAAAATTCTCACATTTTCCTATATGTCTAAATGGAAAGTGGACCTGGGCTGCACACTTGATAGAGCAGATTGGAACACAATTTGGTTGAATGTAGCCAAATATCTTCTCCAATGTCATCACACTGGAAAACTCTTATAAGTTTTGATGCGTGGTATGTTCCTACCACCCCCCTTCCTACCCCCCCC
>NW_017306402.1:1153831-1170235 GCF_000935625.1 Nanorana parkeri | reverse complement strand
TGATGCAGAGAGTGGCAGGCACGGTGGGGACCGGGTTACTGGATATTTTAACGATCTATGAGAGATGTAGCCCGGATCCTCAATAGTGTGGGACTGCTTGTCTGGAGGATGCCGGCCGCTGGGAGAGGACAGTGAATGAGAGCCTGAACAGAACGTATGGGAGGGGCGGGGCTGGTGCTGGCAGGAGGAGAGTGTCCAGAGGAGGCCGGTGGTGGAGTTGAATGACTGGAGGAATACGGAGGTCAGGGTGAGCCAAGGAGATAGGTGAGACTACACTGCTCGAGGGCACGAGCAGGGAGGCTGGAACAGCGAGCGGTGTGTCCGTGGGGTAGCGCGGGTGTGAGCAAGTGGCGGAGGTGTAAGGGGTAACGGGTGACCGTGTCAAAGGCTGCATTGTGACCTTCCATGTAATCCAAAGGAGGCTATATTAAACAAGAAGCCACAAACACTTCTAAAGGCCTAAGCTAAATTTTCCACTTTCGTATTTTTGGTCATTGTCAGACTATAACAAGAAAACAACCAACTGTTAATTAAGTTAAACAGAACATCACAGACACTGTTACGTACCTTCTGGGAGACCGGTGGTGAGAGGAGGCTTCCCTTGCACCTTGTGTCCTGGGAGACTCTGAGGATGGGAACAGAGCCCAGCGGGACAACAAGTGGCAGGAGTGCCAGTGGTGTTGAGCACCGTGCAAGCCGTAATCCTATGAGACGAGCCGAGGTCAGGTTCCAAGCAGGCAATTCCAGTACAAAAGGGGTCAGGCAGAAGAATGGTCAAATAACAGTTCCGTGGTCAAGGCAGGCAGAATTCAAGGTTTGTCGAGGAAGTCCGGGTCACAAGGATCAAGCAAGATATCACAAAACACTGGAACAAGGATTAGCTGACGATAAACCAGCAACATGGTGGTACTGCTGCTGGGTTTATATAGGGCTAGTGATGTCATTTCCTGTGCGCGGCTATGGCGCATTTTCGTGCTGGTAACCTGCTTCTGCGCATGCGCGGGATGGTGCATTCCCAAGCAGTGCAGGAACGTGCAAGTTGCACATGCGCAGATGGCGGGGATCCGTTACAGACACCCTGATCAATGAAAAGCTCACAGCTGCGAGAAATTCTTTTGGGTGTGGTCATCTTGGGTAGACTACCTGTGCTCCTCTGGCCTAAACCAAGATACTTTGCATATTTGGCTCACCAAAGCCGGGTGGCGCCTCGGGTAGACTACTTTTTCTCAATTTTCTCTCTCGTTTGCTACTTCCTTTTAATTATTTTCTTACCTTCTTTGCTTTCTCCAGACACTGCAATTTCCTTCCATTATCTAATTTCCTTTCCTTTAAGAAGTAACCTGCTTTCTTGCCAAATGTTACCACGTAACTCATGCTACCATGTTGCTTATGAAACTAATGCCATGTCTGAGTTGTTTTACAATGACTTGTTAATTCACTTTTAACAATGTACTTTACCTTCAGTGTGTACACAATCTTTTTTTTTTTGCTTTGTATTCTTCTGCTTTACAAAACCAAAGAAATCTTTTGTAAAAGAAAACCACATGTACATGAGTTTTAGCACATTTTGTTGCACATTTTTGCCTCCTAGGACAGTACTTCCTCATTGACTTCTAGTCTCTAGACAGAGGTAAAAACAACACACAACACATTAGTTCAGTTTGCAACAGCTTACAGCACCTTCTATTTGTTTACGTTAGAACTTTGGCAGACTGCCAATATTCTGCTGTTGTAAAATAAAGGGAGTGTCAGAGTTAAATTAATCCCATTGTTAACCCAATCACACAAATGGACAAATAGAATTGACCAACAGACTAACAAGGTAAATGGGAGTCTCAGTCCAGAGTTAACCCCCTTGGTGTTGCTGGATTCACACCCTGTACCTATAATGGGCACAGGGTCACTTAACCTCCCTGGCGGTATGATTTTTTTTTTTTTTCATGTCATTTTTCAGTCTATTTTTTTTTCGAATTGTTTTCGTCTTTGTCGGGTTTTTTTAAATATGCCGCCGGCTCCGCCCCCTGCAACGCGTACGCTCGCAAGGGACGGAACCCGGAAGACGGCATCGGCCGCAGAACACAGAGCGCATAGGTAAGTAAATGCTATGCGGCAATCCCGAGTGTAGCTCGGGGTTACCGCTTATGGTATGGAAAAGTAACCCCGAGCTACACTCAGGAATACCGCCAGGGAGGTTAAACATAATGCCAGGGGAAATATGCAGTATATCCACTCCACACACAAACCTGGGATAATAGTTCCTTGTAAACCCAAGAGGTCCGAGGGGGGTCTCCAAAGTCCTAGGTCCATAGTCAGTAGGAAGGAGGCTAACCCCCAGGCTCCTCCAACAGCCCCAGTGACGGTTCAGTCCATCACAGAAACATCTATTAGGTAATTTTTTTTTCTGCCTGTGTTTTACTTGGAGAGGCAACAGGATGTAAGAGGAAATCTAGATGTAGAAGAACAACAGTGCTGGGTGGCAGGTGGGGGAGCAATAGTTCCCAGAGAGGGATAGGGGAAGACAACATTACTGAGATGTGGGTGGAGAGGACAATATTACCCAGCACAGGGTGGGAGAAACAATAGTACCCAGCAGGCGGTACAGAGCATCAGGATTGGCCAACATGGAGTTGAGGGGGGTAATTGTGCCCAGTTGGGGGTGTAGAGGAACAATAGTGCCAAGTCGGTTGTGGGGAGAAACCCTTTGAGGGGTGGGATTACATTTGTGTCAGTAGACAAAAATTACTTTGTACTATATTCTTTGTTCTCCTGCTCTATCTCTCCTACTCTCTGCCGGGAGCGTACAGACTTTGTCAGGAGATCACTTTGCCACACAGAGTCTGCAAACAGCCACGTGCTGGAACAAGTGGTCCAGCACTCACCTCCTGAACACAACTTGGATTATGTTAAAAATCTAGGACAGTCTAGTGGAACCCTTTACAGTTGGGGGGTATGCCTAGAGCAGTCTCTACAGCATGTAAGTTTGTGTAGCAATAGGGTGTCACCTTCTGATTTCTAGGCCCCATCATTTCACACAACCTCCCTACCTGCTTCTGCTGCATCTCACAAAGACACTGTAATCTGTGCCTTGGCAGCTCACACCACCATCCCCTTGTCCGACCTCTCCTGCTGGCCCAAGGAAATGCTGCCAGGATCGAGAGATACAGCTGACAGCCCCTAAGTGGAGGCAGCACTAACCCCCACCACCTCTTCAGGACCCACCTTGTCACTACTGCGCCTGCACCACCAAGTCTGAAGCACCACCACCATTGTGCTTTAACATTTACCTTCCCCTTTCATCTGCTATCACCACCACAGCTGACCCCATCCTCCCTCCTATCCCCATCCGTAACACCCCAGAATGCCAACCCCTACTCTCACCACAGTGCCTGAACCCTTATCCTCCCCCCTGCTCTCACCACTTATCCTACATGCCCCCATTTCACTTGTCACTGCACCAAAACTCAGCGTTTGCCACCACTGTATCGATGAGCACTACTGTGCTCGCCACTATTGTAGTGATGTGCCTTTCCATATTCAGCCTGCACTTTTTCTAGTTTCTATTTAAATAAATAGTTGCAGTGTTTTTTAAGCTGTAATTGTAGTCCAAGGTTTATCAAATAGCCCCTGAAAGTATTCATGTGCTGCCTGTTAAAACCTTACTTGATAGACATATATAAGCCCCCCTATTACCTCTGGCTTTGCTGTAATCCTAACAAGCATGTTACCTCACCCACTGGCAGCTATAATCATTAAAGGCTGAGATTGCAGATCTGATATAAGGTAATATACAAATGCCACATAAAGCTCCTAATTTACCACACAAAAATGTAAAAATTGAATGCTGCTATTTCCTTTGTACAAAATAAAATACAGTGGTAGTTATGCATAGGACATATGAGCCCAAGGCCATGCTAAGCTGCAGTGTGCACTAACTTGTATGTATCTGTATCTATTTTGCACATATCTGTGTCTTTTTATACCTGCTTGAAATGTATATTTTGGAATGCAGCATTGTTTTCTGGTCCGTTTAATCCACCAATGGGTTGCCTGCTATTCACAAATAAGGCAACCAACCAGAACATTGCTTATAATGATTGGCTCTGGAGGGGTTAACAGTAGAATTGTAAAAAGCACACATTGGCATTGGAAGTGCTTCCTTAATAGGATTGGCTGTGTTCAAAGATACAGAAATTGCAGTAGATCAATTGCAACCTTGGAATAGTCATCAACACTATTGTCAAGAAGCCAGAACCAGAGTTTGTGCTCAGCGGTCTGAGCATGCGCCTGGTGTTGCTCATAGAGCTTTGCCAGGTTCTGTGTCTCTGCCTGGACATGTTCCTGAACCTCGGCTTGCTTCTGACCATCGCTTCTGTCTCATCCCTGGTACTGCATTGCCTGCACGTTGATGACCTCAGCCTGTTCCTGACTACATTCCTACTTCAGGTCCTGGTACCTCGCTGTCTGCCTGTTAATTGTCTATACCTCGGCCTGTTTGAAGATCCATCCTGAAGTGTGTTTTCTCTGCACCTGAACCCTGCCTGGATCTGCCTGTATTGCAGAGACCATTGCCTGGCACTCGTGCCCCTCTGCGCCCCTGCTCTCCTGTACTCAATACAGGTGCTCCAGGACCGTTGTTGCAAGAAAGGCCGCCCTTGTCACACCAGACTCCTCTAAGATACGTGACAGCCACACATTTGACACTACAAATGAAATGGAAGTGTGCAAACTTGCAATTAAAGTGTGCTTCAGGTGCATTTTAGGTGCATTTTAGGTTCAGAGTCATGGAGTCCTAACTATGCTAAATGTAATTGGTGTTATAACTGTAGAGTTCTAACCACCACTATCGTGACAGACCTGAACTAACCAACATTGTCTGTTATGCACTGGTACAGAATTTCAGATGTACAATACAAGGAATGTATCTAGAATGTACCTAGATGGTTGACCACATAAGCATAGGGTAAAACATACTTTTAAGATGATGCCTGCTAGAAACACGCATGCAACACTAAAAATGGTGACTAGAATCACTAGAAGAGCACAGTATAGATAATTAGGGGTCCTGTCCTAGATCACATGGGGTGATTCAATAAGGCATTTGTGACACATTTCTGGCAGTGAGGATGTATTTGGAAGCCTTTTGCCAAATTCATGAAACCCTACAACATTTTCATAGTTAGTACCAAACTGTGAAACAGATTCAAGCAGTTCTTTTTCTATCTGTCGCTTATAGTGATGTGCAGGAGCTTGGTGCAAACCCAGTACGTCTCAGTTCACCTATGCCTGCACAAAACTCTGATTGAGGTACTCCCACCTCCCGACCCAAGCAGCTGCACCAGGAGCATTCCCTGCCCCTTTGTGGCATGTAGCTGCAGGCCAGGGGAAGCCCTTGCCTCAACTGATTGGGCTGGGAGGGGGGGTGTATTTTTATGTAATACTAATCTTATTCTTTATCATTACTGTTACGGTAATGTAAATGCTAATGTAAATCCTTAACTAAAATTCATTAAATAATGGCATACTCTGTGTTGTGCCCTGTAGTGTGGGAGGCAGAGTGCTTAGAGGTTACTTTATTTAAAAAAAATCCAGGCATCTACAAGTAATGATGTGTGGGGGCTTGGTGCGAACCCAGCTCACCAGGGTTTGCCTAAGCCAATGCACAATGTTCACTGACACATCCCCCTCCTGTCCTAATAAGTTGCATCCAGGACATTCCCCACCTGCAGCTACACATCACAAAGGGACATGACAAATGCACATATTAAAACTGATTAGGCTGGGATGGGGGAGTCAGTCACAGTTTTGCATGGGCTTGGGCAAACTGGGTTTGCACCAAGCCCTGCAAACATCTTTATCCATGAGTATATAATAACAAGAACAGGAACCAGAACTAGTTTGTATTGAGTAGAGAAAGTAGGGATCGATCGTCATGGATTTTTTGGTACTGATACCGAATTGGCCACATTTCAGGCCGATAACCGATATCCGGTAGCGATATTCTGTTTACATCCAGCTGCACCAGGCGGTCACTGATATTGGCTGATTCCCTGTTTTAGTTTGTAATATTCTGACAGCAGAGAGTAAGAGAAGCATTAGCTCCCCTGCTATCTGCTGATTTCCCTGCTATCTGCTTTTTGTTCTTATTTTGACAGTGGACGCCAGCTGCTGTCAGAGTAAAGAAAAAAAACAAACAACAGATAGCATGGGAATGAATAGCTAGGCTGCTATTGGCTATTTCAAATTGCAATAGTCAATAGCAGGCTAACTATTGCACCCACCCACTGATTGACAGCAGCAGTAGGCAGGTGCAATAGCCAGCCTGCTATTGGCTAATGCAATTTGAAATAGCCAATAGCAGCCTAGCTATTAATTCCCATGCTATCGGTTGTTTTGTTTTTTGTTTACTCTGATGGCAGCCGACGGCCGCTGTCAAAATTAAAAAGAAAAACAGATAGCAGGGGAATCATCAGATAGCAGGGGAGCTAATGCTTCCCCTGCTTTCTGATGTTTTTTTTTCTTTGTATTCTGACAGCGGGCGCCGGCTGCTGTCAAAATACTCAAGCACGGCCGACAGCTCAATGGCTGCTGGCTTCTGACCGGCTCCTTCAATCAGCTGATCGAGGGATGCCGGCCAGAGAGAGGCACCCTCTGCGCAAATTTCGTCCGTTCCTCAAGGACCAGCCAACATTTGCACGGTGTTTAATATCGGTAATATAGGTCACAATTATTCAGTCAACCCCTAATAGAAATTTCAATTTTATAAATCGTGGGTTGCCTGTCTGTGGGCGCCGAATTAACACCTCTCCCCCTATAGTAGGTGCATTTAGAAAGAAAATTAGAAAATAATAGGGTTTCTGGAGGGGTGTAATTGACCATCCAAGAGATATTTATAAAAATAGGTATCAAATTTTATTTTGTATTAGGTATAAAATTAAAAATTAAATGCATTTAGTCAAAACCCTGCATGGGATTTGTTTGTACAGATTATGTCATTTATATAGTATATACACATTGATACAATTCAAATATTCAGATTGACATGATATAATCATAGAATAGGTAGTGATATAATAGCCCCTATTATGGCTTATCTTAAAGGGTCCCGACGCGTTTTGCCAGTGGCTTCATCAGGGGACCCAAAGTGGATCTGACAATAAAGAAATTACTTAGTTTAGACATACCTTAGGTTAGAGTCATAGGCATCTATATAGTTAGGCAATAGCAAGTTAGCCATAGCAGAAAAAATGAATAAAACAAAAGCCAAAGTGTGTGCAAAAGAAAAGTGATCAATGAAAATCAGGCAGATTCCCTTGTATTATGGGGTATGTGTGTGTTAAGATGTGTGTTTGTCATTAAGTGCTTATATGCTTGTGATGCAGCCTCGTCAGCCTGGTGTATGTACACCTCTCAAAAAATGTGCATATATTCATAAAGTGGCATTTGTTGTATACAAGTCATTCATTAATTAGATCCTGATTAGACATTTTGGGTGGCGGTGGGGTCACCGTGATTCCGCTCCCCCGATCCTCCAAGTGCCTCCCTCGCTTCACAAACTAACCCTGCATGGTGAGTACTCAATGCTTAGATCCTTGGTGATCAACTGTATATAACAATTTGTTTAAAATAGACCACCTATATAAACTTGCTATTGCCTTATATAGATGCCTATGACTCTAACCTAAGGTATGTCTAAACGAAGTAATTTTTTTATTGTCAGATCCCCTTTGGGTCCCCTGATGAAGCCACTGGCAAAACGCGTCGGGACCCTTTAAGATAAGCCATAATAGGGGCTATTATATCACTACCTATTCTATGATTATATCATGTCAATCTGAATATCTGAATTGTATCAATATGTATGTACTATATAAATGACATAATCTGTACAAACAAATCCCATGCAGGGTTTTGACTAAATGCATTTAATTTTTAATTTTATACCTAATACAAAATAAAATTCGATACCTATTTTTATAAATATCTCTCTTGGATGGTCAATTACACCCCTCCAGAAACCCTATTATTTTCTAGTTTTCTTTCTAAATGCCCCTAATAGAAATTATTATACCTGTAACAACTGTAAATATTGATATCTGCAGGACAGAAGTATAAATATATCATATTTCGCTCATAGCACAAATTGTTTACAATTATGACGACTGTGATTGGTTCACAGTGATCACAAGGTACTAGGGATGCACTGATACTGGTTTTTCGGTATGTATCGAGTACAAGTACTGATATTTATCTTTCAGTACTCTCCCAAACCGATACTTCCGGTCAGAGGCCACGAGGGAACATGGAGCCGGCTTCCTGGCCAATCAAGATGCCGGCTTCCCAGACAATCAGCATTGAGCTGGCCAAATAGCATGGTGCTGGATTCCCGGCCAATTAGGGAGGCGGGTCATTAGCCACCACCTGGCTTCCTTATTGGCCGGGAATCCACCTCCATGCTGTTTGGCCAGCTCAATGCTGATTGGCTGGGAAGCCGGCTTCCTGAGCTGGCTCCATGTTCATTCGTGGCCTGTGACCGGAAGTTCCGGTATCGGGGGAAAGTATTGGAGTACTTGCCCGAATACTTGGTATCGGCACTGGTAACGATACCAGTATCGGTATCTGTGCATCCCTACAAGGTACAGAGTCAATCTGATTGACTTTGTTCATCATGAATGTGATCTGATCTGTCCAATAACAGCTCAGATCATAGCCATTCACGGCCGTCTGAGTGTGTTTTCTGAATCGACATTTATAAATGGTACTCCAGAAATACACATCCACCAACCCAACATTTCTTTTCAACATGCATCAATACAGAGGTGGTTAATTAAGTAGTATTAGTTCTGTTAGGTAGGTGTGGGGCTGGCAGCTAGCATTTTCAGATGGAGAGATCAGCAATAGCAGTCTACATGTTACTCTTAGCACAGATTTCCTTTAAGATCCAACCTATATAATGAGCAGGGCTATTTTATAGCTGTGATTAGGTGTAAACAGTATATGTCTAGCATGTAAGATATAATGAGTTCTTCTAAACTAGTCAGACCAAGCATTGCATTTTGCCTTGACCTGCCTTGCAAATGGAATAATGACTGATATTTCCATGACAACGGCCAATGGTTTTTGGGCTCAGCACCTGCATTACATTTCACATGTAAATAAATGTAAGCCTGTTCCGTAGAACAATTACCAACATATATTATCCAAATAAAGACATACCAACTAAGTAAAAACATCTGCATTATACTTGTCTTCCCAAACTTGATCTTATAATGTGGCTATAATACCAGTGTTTCCGGCTCAAATAAGAGAGATGATGGATTCTAATTTGTGAAAACTGTAACTGAAATTCTGCAATTTCTTTATTTATTTTGCAAGACGTAAACTACTAGCAGAAATGTGTTTATTTCTGCTCTTTACTGCAAGCTCAGTCCACCTAAAAGTGGTATTTTAGTTATAGGTTTAGCCTGGTAGACTGCTAGCTTCTTGCATCTTTTTATGACTAGGGATGAGTGAAAGGTGTAACAATTTATTCTGCTTCTGATTTGGTGGATTTGACTACAAAATCTGTTTCTCAGATCTACTGAGAATGTTTCCTCCATGGACTTTTAGTGGTTTAAAGAAAAATGTGTTATAAGGAAGTATGGAAATTGCCAAAAAGGTCTCTTGTTCTGAAAATACCAATTCCTCGGCTATAATGCTGATCCAATGTCCTCAATATTTTAGAGGTACTGATCTCGAACAAGTATGCTGATTAGGATTTCTGACTTTCTTGCAGCCCTGTTCTGTGTCATTCCCTCCAAGTATTGAGACCAGGGATAGACAGGAAATAACATTTGTATAGAAATGTCAGCCACCTTTGCCTTTTGTATTACTCTCAATACATTTTTTTAAGGGTTGTAGTGGTAGGGGGAAACGAAAAAATTTCAATTTCTCACACAAAACACAATTATTTTTCATTGCTTTCCCATCTAGAATGATGTCTATATCAAATAATTAAAGTTTGATGTGCTAAAGGGTTACTAAGTTACTTTTCTGTTGAAGAAAGTCCTCATTTTCTGGGTGATGCCCAAGGGGTTAATCATGCACTGAGGGGATGGTGAGATGTGTTTTAAAGCTTCTCAATGCAGGCTATCCTTTCACAAGCAGTCCCCGATTATCATTCTGGTTCCACCCATGCTTGTCCTTGGATATGGCTGTTGCCTGTCTACTGCCTTTTCTAATATGCCATTTGGTTCATTCTATACCTGCTTGCAACACTGAGGTTTCAGTGTAATTTATGTTAGTAGTTTGATAATACTTTAGTATAGCTCTCCTTTGAGAAAACCTGATGCATTTCCATATTTTGCTCTCATAGTATGGGTTCAAAAGTGTCTTCTGCTTAATTCCAGAATGCACCTTTAATCTGGAAGTAAGCCATGCTTGCCAAGCTGTCTGAGTTTAGGACTGTAATGGTTTTTTTATTTCCCTCTACTGCAGCCTTTAATTGTTTTCATCATTATAATTGTGGTCATTGTCGCTGACATGTCTGCTTTAGGGAGAGAATGGTTCAATGTGGCTCCTTAAGGCCTTGTTCACACCAAGTGTGGAGCAGGTGCAGAGCAGAGCAGTTGCAGACCGGATCAAAACTGCGTCCAATGTATTCCAATGGTATTTTTTGCTCCAGTTCACATCGCAGCGTGCAGTTCCAGAGCAGGTCCAGCGCAGGTAAAAAAAAACTGCAGCAGGCCCTATTTTACCTGCTCTGGGTCTGCTCTGGATCTGCAAACGCATCAAAAATACATGCAAATGCCTGGAATGCACTGAAAGCACATGCTAAACTTAAACTTAAATTTTTTTATTTTTAAACAAAAACGTCCCAGAGCGCATCAAATACGCGGCAAAACGTGGCACAACCCACTGCACTGCGTGTGCAGAAACCTGGACGGATCTGCTCTGCATTTGGTGTGAACAAGGCCTAAGCTGACAGTGATTCATGTTGTACATTAATGTAGAGGAGGATATGAAGGAGAGGCTAAACTTCTACCACTAAAGCCAATACTGCTATTTGTGCTGGTGCTACCAACGCCTACAATTTTAGCATATCCTCATTGCTTGTTACCAAATTGCAAAAATTGACCACAGCTGACATGCAGCATCTCTGGTTGTTGCTGCAGTATCATAAGTCAACAATGGCATGCAACTGCTTTCGGAAAACATGGTAGCATTATCTGTGATTTAAGTACAATCTTGTCAGAGTAGTATTAACAAGAGTACAGCATACTCCATAAATCTTGAATCATAAATCAACTAACTAATATGGCAGGGACCATATTACAGTACCTAGCCAGGAGAAAACTCAGTTAGTTGGTAGACAAGCAGATATATGGACACTTACTATTGTTTCTTACACTCACTGTTCTACTGCTTTTGTGTTCATATTTTTATTAATGCATTAAATAAGGAGATTTGTAGTTTAAGCACTGGTGGCAACTCTGTATTTGATGGAACCTTATTTCAGTCTACCAGTCAAAGGGAGTACATTGATATCAACAAGCTGACTCATAGACTTAAAGAGTAAAACAGTAAAGCACAGACCTTGTGCCTTGTGTAGCATATATGACTGCCCCATGTACATTTACAATTACAATACAATTACAAACTATACATAGGTACAAAATTAATGCAAATATTAACACATCACGGCTAAGGATGTCCCGATACCGAAGCTAGCATCGGTATCGGGACCAATACAGGGCATTTTGACAAATACTTGTACTTGTCAAAATGCGCCTATGCATAGCGGCGATGCTTGCGCTGTTTTCTTTTTTTTCTCTGTACCTTCCGAGGTGCCGAATGCTTTACCTTATATGTGAGGACGTCGTCGTCGCTGGGCGGCTGAGCATCGCGTCACTGCTGTGTGCGGTGCTCCAGGTGGCCGGCGACTGCCCAGAGGACCCCGACCTGGAGCGCCGCCCACAGCAGTTACGCGAAGTAAGATGGAGCCTGGGCTTAGTGTTTTGTGTGAAGAAGAAGAATCTATTGCTGCAGTGTATTCTATATGTACTGTACATGTACTACATATAGAATGCACTGCAGCAATAGATTTACAATTCTGCACTGCTAATATGAAGGGGTTAAATGGTCCATAGTACATAATAGTACATAACATGTATTTGTACTATGGATAATTTTACCCATTCATGTTAGCAGGTCAGAATTGTAAATCTACTGCTGCAGTGCATTCTATATGTACTGTACATGTACTACATATAGAATGCACTGCAGCAATAGATTTACAATTCTGACCTGCTAACATGAATAGGTTAAATGATCCATAGTACAACTACATGTTATGTACTATTATGTACTATGGATCATGATTTAACCTATTCATGTTGGCAGGTGATAATTGTAACTCTATTACTGCAGTGTACGGGACGTGTGTGCTGTATATGTACTGTGGATCAGGATTTAACCTATATGTTAGCAGGGCAGAATTGTGAGCGCCTCCCACAAGCTAAGCACCGAGACGTGATGTAGCGATCCTGCCTAGCGGCGACTACGAGAAGCACCCTGTGAGGCAACAGAGATCGGAGTAAAACTGTGAGGGAAGCTGGGACCGGGCTGGCTGTAAATCTATTGCTATAGTGTACTGGACGTGTGTAATGTATATGTAGTACATATCTACAGCACACACCTCCACTACATTACAGCAATAGATTTACAATTCTCCCCTGCTAACATGAATAGGTTAAATCATGATCCATAGTACATAACATGCAGTTGTACTATGGATCATTTAAAGTCACCTGTCCCTTTAAAAAAATATTGGTAATTGGTATCAGCAAGTACATGAGGGGAAGTACTTGTACTTGGTCTTGAAAAAGTGGTATCGGGACATCCCTAATCACGGCATATTATTTACTTCAAGCTAATCTCTTCCACACATAGTGTATATTGTCCATTACTTTTAATTTATAATCAGTGGAGTGGGAAAAGCAAAATAATTTGTTTTCGCTGACACTGTGTGGTCAAAATGAGTAGGTAGTAGTGATGGTTGAATCTGCCAGCGTTTGATTCGCCAAAGGTTTGTCAAATCCGGCTCAAAGTTCACTGAACCCAAATTTTATGGGGAAAACCTACTGAAGTCAATAGGGATGAATCCTGCTGATAAAATCTGAATATTTTTAGGGCTGATGGGCAAACTATCGTCAAAAAGGGCACAGTGAGTTGGGCAATGCCACGAGGGGCAATTAATAAAGCAAAATATTGTTTATGAAAAGCGGTGCATGCGTGCAGCGGTCCAAGATGGACGCCTGAAAGGTTAGCTCCGCACCGCCTGGGCTTTATTTCTCCTGCAATGCATCTTTATAAAGGGGCACCACAGCCTGTCGCTACTATTTTACCTTCTTGATGTTGTTTATACCCTGCATTTATATGGGTTATGGTGCTTGCGTACTCTGCCATTAATATCTACACACTGTTATGGTGCCCATTCTCTATATTCCGTGGTGCTGACTGTTATGACAAGGCTGCCCCCTTTCATCCTTTCTTTTCATTTTGGCCTTGGAGCCTCTTGTGGAGGCTATATGCTCAAATGTGGACATCCGAGGTTTAACCTTGGCAGGGCACGATTATAAACTTTTTATGTTTTTACAGATAATATCCTACTTTCCTTGACCTCTCCATGTTTCCCTTGCTCTCAGTATTGGACTCTTTTGCTGTGTTTTCTGGCTTGTGGGTCAATCAGATGAAATCTATAGCTATGTCAGTTTCTCTGTCTTCCTCGACCTTGAACTCCCTATGATCTACCTACTCTTTTAGCTGGACGGACACTTTGCCCTACCTTGGCATGTTTCTTAGTTCTCGCTATACTGATTTATATCATGCTAATTTTATCCTCCTCTTTTGACATCTCTCATCTTTGTTGGATTCCTGGGAACGCTTTCCCAGATCTTGGTTCGGTCGTATCCATGTTGTGAAAATGACTTACCTGCCGAAATAACTGCGTGTCTTTCGTACGCTTCCTGTGACCATCCCTGCACACATTCTCCATATTCACCAGCGTGAAGTGCTCCACTTTATCTGGGGCAACTCTAGAGCACAGATTAATAGACAGATCCTTTTTGCCCCTAAGCTTCAGGGAGAGTTAGCAGTTCCAAATCTCTCCAAATATTATCAGGCAGCGAATATAGCTCCTCTTCCCCATTTACACGATAAGGCAGAGACTCCTCTTTGGGTGGTTTTAGATTTTTTGCATTCTCATCCTTTGCCTATTTCTTCCCTTCCGTGGATTTCTTCCTCTTTGTGTCCTAGAATGTTAGGACCAGCCACGACACATACTCTGCTGCTTTTTCGGGGAATTTGGCCATATGGCCAATTTTTCACATTTTCTGTGTCAGCTGGTCCCCTCTAACCTACCATGATGCCTTGTTTTTCTACATGTTCTTATGCTGATCTTTGGTATGTATTTGTTTTTTGTATGCTTTTTAAGTTACCTGTCTCGGACTTGTTTATTGCTCTGTGACCTAGCCTTGTATTATTTTTTCGTATTGAAATATGTGAATAAATAAAATAATTTTTGTAAAAAAAATAGAGCTGTCTCGGAAAGCATTGCATTGATATTTTATGTAGTACTGCTAAATATCTAATACAAAACCTGGAGAAAAACCATTTGCTGTAAACCATTGCCAGAACCTTTATTAATGCTTATGTCATACAATATTTGTACTCCCTCTCACTATCTAAAAAAAAAAAACATGACTCCTTTAAAAAAGTGCAAAGAAAGCAATATACATAAAAGACAAACCTGGCCTCCTTGTCATCCATAACATTACACACAGGGCATCAAAATAAATAAACTTAGTAATGTACAAACCACCTCAACACCTAGAAAATGGACCTGTGTGGAAAGAGTAGTGTTATATGTCAAATTAAGTGTTCATGACAGCTAACCGCAACTTATTAAATGTGATCTACTGTCACACTGCAATCCTCTCCTGGTGTCACAGTACAGCCGCCTGCACATACTGTCTGATTCATGCCATTAATACAAAGAGGCTTTCAGCACACTAAGCTGAAGACTGGTGCTCATGCATTCATGCCTTATGCTCAAATAAATTCATAATTTGAATCAGATTGGAATTTACATGCTGCTCTCTTAAGCCTTCTCCGATAGGAAGAGTTTTGTAAAAATGGCACCATCTAGCCAAAGGCTCAGAGAAGAGTGGGGAAATCATTAAAACGGGACTTATTTTCAGACTTGGAGTAGAATGTTTATTTTATATGCCGAGTATATTGATTTTTTTCACAGGATTATTTCACATTAGGAATTCTAGCTTTTGCCCGGTGAAGGATAGTACATTTTGGCCTAGGGATGCAAACAACCAAATGGCTCTTTCTCTGAAGACTGAAGCCTATATGTGGACCCTACTTGAGTGCAAACAGTTCAAAGTAGCTTGAAAGCAGGAAAAAGAACTGAAAATATTTACAAACTGTATCATGTGACTGATGTTCTGCAATAAGTAAGACCTAAGAAGAACATTCGACTTTTTGAATAATTTATGGTTGTGTCAGCAGACCATTGAGTAGCAGCCTACGTGTTTAGCAACATGGACCCCTGTCTGATTTTAATGTTCTAAATAATCAAAGCTAATTAAGTAACAATTGACCAGTGGAAAAATATGCTCTAAATATACTTTGGTGGTTAGTGGAAAGAAGATACCACTAAATGCGTTGATTGTCAGTGAAAAGTTGTGCCCAAAATTAAACTGAATGTCAAAAGAAAGAAATGTCCTGAATTACATTGGTTGTCATAGGGCAGTGTTGGCGAACCTTGGCACTCCAGCTGTGCCAAAACTACAAATCCCAACATGCATCTGCCTCTGTGAGTTATGTCTGTGGCTGTCGGAGCCTTGCAATGCCTCATGGGACTTGTAGTTCCAAAACAGCTGGAGTGCCAAGGTTCGCCACCACTGTCAGAGGGAAAAGACGGGCCCAAAATTACATTGGATGTCTTAGAGAAAGAAATGCCCAGCATTACATTGGTTGTCAGTATGAAGTACCCTGAATTATAATGGTTGTCAGTGGAAGGGAGTGCCCTAAATTAAATTTGTTATCAGTGGAAGGAAGTGCCCTAAATTACATTTGTTATCAGTAGATGGAAGTGCCGCAAATTGCATTGGTTATCAGTAGAAAGAAAATGCCTCTTCAGGGGTGTGTAATTCGAATCGCCCGACGCCCGGGACATGTAGTTGCGGGCGCCGGGCAAGTATTTTTTTCACTGTTATAGCCCTGCTACGGACAAGTAGCAGGGCTGGTTTGAGTTTTTTAAACAAGCGCCGAGAGCTGCGAGCGGGGGGCGTGGACAGGAGAGAGCGGGGGGCGTGGCCTGAAGCGTGCAGCGCCGGCCAAAGCGCTGAGAGTGGG
>NW_017306402.1:1137466-1153821 GCF_000935625.1 Nanorana parkeri | reverse complement strand
GCAATCTGCCTGGCATGACTGGGGTGCCATTAGAAAATAATGGCACTGCCAGCGCGATCGGCGGTGGTGTGCGATCTGTGACTGCCCGGTCATCGTGCACGAAACCGAGCGGATGGCTGGGTGGTCACGGAATCTCACACCACCGCCGATCGTGCTGTCAGTGCCATTATTTTCTAATGGCACCCCAGTCGTTCCAGGCAGATTGCGCATTTTCCTGCAGCAATAACGCCCGAGCGATCCCACATGATCAGGGTTGAAAACACTGGCGGTGCATGTCATGAAAATAGGTACATGTACCTTTTTTTTTTAGCGATTGCCACCCAGATGTAACCCCATACATGCAGAGGCTACCGCACACGATTGCACGTCCCGGGAATCCGCAGGTCTGCACCCACCCTAAAGGGTATATTCACTTTCCCAAGTAATTTGGGAAAATGGAATTACCCGCACAAATCTCCCTCCCACTATACTTACCTTTTGGCGAACGGTCCTTCCCCCTCCACCAGTACGGGTGTACTATCTGTACCTGTTCTATGTATTCTGAATTTCACTCGCAAATTGCAAGCACTCGTTGGTCAACACGGTCACCTGACGGCACTGACCAATGAGAAGCGCTTCTTAGCACTGCTAAATACGGTTTTGGTTAAAATTATTTTTTTGGTATCAGGACAAGTAGATTGTCATGAAGGACAAGTAGATTCGGCCCCCACTTTAGTCCTTGGACAAGTAGTTTTTTCCAAAATTTCCACACCACTGCTCTTTATACAATGGTGGCCAGTGGAAAGAAGTGTCACCAATCCAATTGGTTGTCAGTGGGAAGAAGTGCCCCAAGTTACATTGGTTAACAGCAGAAAGAAAATGTCACCTCCCTGTCTCCCTGCCTGTGAAAGAGTAACAAAAGACAGTTGAATTAATCACTTTGCTCTCTCCGCCTATTAGCTTGTTCCTTTTTAGCACATCAGAATGGAGGACACCTGACTGATACCTGGTTCTGCCATGCCCTCTGCCAGTCTGAGTGTTGCCATACAAGGGACTACAAAAGGCTAAAATCAAATGTAGGTATTTCTAATAGCAGTATTTAAAAATAAATATATATATACTGTATATAGTGCAATATAAATGGGTAAGCCGTATTAGTCCAGTAGACAAGATGTCAAAAAAGACAAAAATGCAGTATTGCAGTGTGCAATGATACCTTTCTTATTGGACTAACAAAATATATAAAAGACAAGCTTTTGAGAGTGAACCTCTCTTCTTCAGGTCAGAAGCAATACTGATCAACATGACAGTTTGTCAGTTAAGGCAAGAGAAAGCTGTTATATATATATATACACACACACTGTTTTAATAAAATAGTAAATGATATCTATAATAATTTAACAAATACATAGCTACATTCATTGGTGTTCTTATTGGTGTTTTTTAATTTCTTTTCCAGCTCCAGCTGAACAAATGCAAGTTAAAATCACAAGTTTATGTAAAGTAACAAAGTGGTTTGAACTGTAAAGGTAAAAAATACTAACATATTACTGTATAGAGTGATAGCTCCCTATTCTTTTGCTTCTCTTTTCGCTGAGTCAGATTTAGGATGACCTGGTCTCAGAGGAAGTGGGCTGAATGATGCTGGCCATATGATGGCAGAAAAAGTACTCCAAGGGAAATCTCTAGATTAAAGGTGAATATTGCAGCAAAAGCTGGTTTTGTTATTATATCTAAAATGAGCTCTTCCTTAATTGGTATTTTTGCCTGGAGTTTTTCTTTAATGTTGTTGTAGAGGTTGATAAAATATACAAAATAATGGAGCAGGGCTGAACTTTCTGAGTTTAAGTTGTCTCCATAACAATTCATATTAATAAACACCATATGACATCACAGCACTTTCTCTCACAACTTTTTGCCCTTAATCATCTCTTCTCATTGCATAAGAGTGTTTAGGAATGCGCAATAGTGTCAATTAACATTGGTAAAAGTGGACACCTAAGTGTGATGTGATGACATTTTAGTTTTTATTTGTTTTCCTTGAAAACAAAAGCAACTCATTACGTTTGACCCATAGAAGATCTCTAAACAAACGATTGTACTACAAACTGTGTGAAGTTGCAATGGGAAAATATGCAGATTTCTTATAACCCCAAAGCATCTCTAACCTATTGTGTGCTGGATCACTGGTTAGAGGAATGCAGATGTCCACAATGGAAAATTAAATGGACTAAATATTCCTTCCTGACTCAAGTATCGTGTGAATGCTGTCATTTGTTGCAAAGCAATGCCTTTTTCTGTTACATCTTAAACTGAGTTGGGTAATCAAATGCTTTCTGAGTTTGTTCATTAGAATACATTATTTCAAGGGAGAAATGATAGTCATAGCAATACAGGTGAGAGCTTTGGGCCTCAGAAGCATAAGGCCCGGTACTTTTGATCTTAGTAATGCTACTGTATTTATCAAATAATTTTGGCACACTTTATAAATATACATTGAAGGTACATCTATTAAATTGCTATGCTGTATGACACAATGTAAATTACTATTTTAGAGCTACAGAGCTACTATAAACCAAAGTGCACTTATCATTTTGACACCTTTAAGCTGACCTAATCAATCATACCTGTGGTGAAAATCTCCCTCTTCTGGCCACCCCTGCATAGTACATCCCCATCAACTTCTGTGGGGCTCAAGATGTAGGTATACGAGCCCCATAGAAGTCAACGTGTATGTACTGCGCAGGGGAGACAACTTTTCTCCAACTGGGACTGGTGAGGCTTGCACAGCTGCTAAGACTTCATCAAACCACAGAATTTGCTCAATTTACTTGGCCATATCATTAGAATCCTCCAGGGCCTGAGGGTCCATTAAACGGTACAGTCACTTGGATCCTTTCCCAGCTTGATGTAGACATTCTGCCAGAAGGTGCCCTTGGCCTTTGGTGACCACATCTCTTGCATGGCACACTGTTCAAACTTGTGGAAAAACTCCTCCACATCATCATGGGGTGAAATCCTCTGCAGCAAGACACTGGCTCTAACCCACCAGGTAATACTGACAACCACAGGGGCATCTATACTATAGGCTTACAGCTCACAGAATTCACAGCAAATTGTCCAGATCTAGCACTTTAAGTGCTTCTAGCACATTTACAGTTCTCTTTAATTGCTGCACATCTCTATCTTTTCTACTGTAGGACAAAGCTGAACCAGTCCAACCCTCCTTGCTGAAATGGGTGCTTAATTCACAAGATGTGACCTGTTGTCTGCTCACATACAGACTGCCACTTGCTTGGCTGCGACACACACGGACTACCTCTGTCTCTTCATAATCTCCAACTCTTTCAGATCTCAGTCTGGCTTGATGGCTCTCTGTGTAGGCCAGACAGATCTGGACACACAATTCCCATGTGTCAGGCTTCAAGGTGCTCTTAGTGTACAGTAAAAACTGCAGTAAAACCTGACTAAAAAATACTCTCATATGTGGGCAATACCATCCTGACTCCAATCAAACCAGACTCCTTGTAGAGATCTGCGTCTCTCTGACAGCAAAACCCTAAATAGAAGCAATGGGCTGTTGATGACTTCTGACCAAATCTCTGTCCTGTCACTCAAGTCAAGTTTTATGCAAAGATACTGGAAAGGGGACGAGTGTTTGTCATAGTTCATCTCTACTTTCCCTGATATCTGTCAATAACTGGTGCTTATAGCATTAAGGAGCTCACTACTGCATGGTAAACAGGAGCTTCCTATAAATGTGATCTGTAAAAACCTTTATTGGCTTCCTCCAAGTCTTTAATGCAAAACTAGTCAGATATAAAAGACCATTGTGTAATCCAATTACTGTACGTGTTTATATTTAAACAGCTATAAAATATATTTTTCTGAAGCAAGTAACCAGTCAGGCTTTGCTGTATGTGGTGTGAGTGCTGGTTTGCTTACAGGGGAAAGAATACAAAAGGTGAACTCATAAGTGAGTTGCTCCTCTTACATTATCCGATCACTGAATGAAGCTGGTCGTTGACTAAGCCATACTGCTTAACTGTAGTAGAGATAAGTGAAATCAGGAAGCTGGCTATTCTGTCAGGCATTGGTGGTCGGATCATACGTTTGGTAGAGCTAAACTGGGGACCAGAACAGGCCCTTGCTCCATACTAGATATGTCAGGATCCAGAGCACCCCCAGATGGTTCCGGAAGGCAGGTCCTGCAGTTCCTGTGCTCGCCTGCGGGTGTCTCCAGCAGACAGGGACTGTAAGGAACCTGCAGCTCCAGTACTCACCTGCGGGTGTGCCCCAGCTGTGACTGATCATCCCATCACCTGGTGCTTCCTGGGAGGGTATTTAGGCCCTACCTGCAGTCAGGAAGCTGGCTCAGTATTGCGTCGCCTGCACTTGACTGATTCCCATAAACCTGAACCCTGCTTCCTGAACCCTGCTTCCTGTCTGCAGACCTGTCACCGACTCGGCTTGTTACCCGACCACTCTCTTGGATCCTGTTCCTGTACCGTGCTGCTGCCCTCCTGTTAATGACCCGGCTTGTACCTGACCACTCTTCTTTTATCCTGAGGCCTGCTGTATATCTGCAGGCCTGTTACCCCTCCTTGTTGATTCCCCCTGGCTGTAGGTGTGTGTTTGTCCCAACGGTGGGTTTATTACTTCACTGCTAAACCTGTGGGGGGTTGAGGGGGTTTGTAGTGTTGTTGATGTGTAGCAAATAAACTGTGTGCATAGAACCCTATCCTGTGTGGGCATATTAATTTGATCATCCTGCGTGGGTACCTGCATGTGGTGTGAGGACGCCTGTGCATGGTACCCTGACAATATATCTACTCCAGGATACCCATTCTCAGTCCAGGTTGCTCTCAAACCTGCCCAAGCCCTGATGGAGGGGGATTGGCTAAGCTCCCAAAAAGCATTGTTTATCGAATGAAATTAGAACTGGACTCTTAACCATATGTCTGGAGCTCTCTTCATCACTAAGAGTGCTCTTAGTGAGCAGCTTCCTCAACTAAAATATAAACAGATCAAAATAGCTACCAAAATTCAGATCCAGCATTCCTCCAACATATGGATCACAAGTTCGGCTGAACACAAATACCAGTCTTTTGGCAGTAAGTTTACACATATGTTTTTTTCTACAGTAAACGTAACATCTAGCCTAAAGTCTAACTTTAAATTTGAATGAAAATTGCATAGAAAACATCACTGTCTGTATACCTTGTTTTCTTCCTGAAAATGATTGTAGTATGAAGCTTGACTAAGCCTTAGTAAAATACAGGACAACCGCAAGATTTATTTCAAAGATAAAAAATACAAAAAGGACCCAAATGGTGTACGATAAGGGAAAAAATAAAAATGGGGATAACTATATGTTTTTTCCAGCTTCTATGTTTTTTGCTCGGAGATTTTAATCCCTTTCCTATAAGGGGTTAAATAAATGATGTGACTGACCTGATGACCTGCTATTTATTTTAGAACATATAACATTTAATCTGATAAACATAACTGCAGATTATAACTGAAATTTATTTAGATAGTTTTTTTTCTTCTTGTTTGGTTATCTAAATTGATTATTTATGATTGTTTGGCAGACAATCTATGTAAATATCCTAACAGAAATTCTTAACATGTATCCAAACATCAAGATAGATGTTAAAGATGTTAAAGTGTTTCCTAGCCGTTTATCTGAAAGGATGATTGGATCAAAAGAAAACCATTACACATTTAACATATTTGCACTAGACGACTTAATTGCCTCAAGAAAATAGTTACTATGAAATGGGAATTTCATACAGACTAATTTTATATAAAAAATATTTAAAAAATATAATCATCAGTAGCTTTATAAGGAAGTATAAATACTTTCCCAGAATGTTACAATATACAGGAACAACTTTTCTTTTTTTCCAGCCATACTTTTTTTTTATTAAACAGCAGCTCCAACAAAGTGACTATGCGTAGACAAGGTCCATCAAGGTCTGTATAAGAGGAGCATTGAGAATACTGCTTGAGACTTACAGAATGTCATGAGTCTGCCAACAGCAAAAGAAAAGCATTTATGGGGCAGCACAATGGCTTCTAATTTGTAGCACTGGTGTCCTTTGTTTGAGTCCTAACAAGAACACTATCTGGATGTTCCCCTTGTACTTACACGGGTTTCTTCCCACATTCCAAAGACATGCCAGTAGGTTTTTTTGGCTCCTGTCTAAATATTTGCATTTATGTATGGATGTGAGATAGGGACCCTGGATTGTCCACTAAGGGCAGGAGCTGATGTGAATGTACTCTATATAAGCACTGCATAAATTATCAGTGCTATTTAAATGCCTGTAATTAAAATAAAATGTTCTCACTCTCCTCTACCCTGGTGATCACTCACTCAGCTGTACATTGTTGGTTTCTAGAAAGTCACAGATGAGAAGTATCAGCGGGCTGATCCTTTGGGAAAGAACCTGTATACACAGCCAAGAACATAATGGTTACTGTACAAACATAGCCAGGATGAGTCAGTGGTAGAAGAGGCACCTGCCTCTAGTGCCATGTTGGGGGAGAGATGCATCTGAGGGGGGAGCCTCTCCTACCTCCACATGACCTAGACATGTCCTGCAATGTACAGGTCTGAGCTGTTAAACACCTGCACTAAACTTTCCCTGCTATATGGAAAACAAAATACAACTTTTGTCTGGAGGGCTTTAAAATAATATTCCAGATGTTTTGTGTGTAAAAGCCACCAGTACGCACTGTTAAAATCAAACAATAAAATTTGCAATGCAGCCTACTATGCTGAATACTATAATGATTGCATGACATATGCAGCACAGATTGATTGGGGCTTCCAATAGTACTTATATTCTCTATAGGGCATTTTGCATTGGCAAAATGATTATGGATGTTTACAGATTTCTCTATGGTGTACCCACATGCTAAGAATTCTGGATCCATGACAGTAAGGGTGCCAAGGTGGCATGTTGGCAGCTGTCTGGCCATAGCGAACCTACCTAATTTAAAGTGTTTCACAGGGTGGGGTAAAATTATGTCACTGCAAGTATAGCAAACATTAGTATCCAGACTTTGTTTGGAAGAGCTTTATTAGGCATTGTACACGTATTTTACATTCAAATTAAATCTTTTGTGAAGGGGGATTATTGCAAAACATAACCTTTTGGTCTATTCTGTAACGGTATCCCTAAAAAATAGTAATTGCAATGCAGGAGTTTTATTTTGCATTCATATAACCTTTTCAATGGTTTAAATCTAAGCTATCATCTTTTGTGAACTGTGAAATGTTTACTTTTTTTAACATGTCTTTATTGAGTTGACTGTATATTTTAAACAACATTGCTTTTACATTGTGTGTTAGCAAATACTGTTATTTGCTATGGATAATCATTAATACAAGATATAAAGAAAGGAATAGAAGAACATGTGAAAAGGAAAGGGAGAAGACTGGAGACTATCAATTACCTTGTCTTCATCTAAACGCAATCAGTTAAAGACTGTAAAGTTTTCTTAATGATTCTTGTGTCATTTTATACACTTTCCAATGTACTACCACAGAAACACTACCGACATTAGATTAGTATTCGTCACATTCTGTGTATTCAAAACTGTAACAGTTACCATAGTTAAATAAACATCCACGCTTGTGGATGGAAATGACTTCAGGAAATTACCCTACCATAGGTCTATTAGCAGCTCCCACTAAAATGGTTGGCTTGGGCCATCAAACGTTAACAGATTCTCATTAGCTGGGAGTGGAATTTAGAGTGTAACATAATGGCACACGGGTTATGAATGGTTCCATACCATGTCTTAAAGAGCTGTCATTTCTGATATGATGAGCATATCCTAGTTGTCAGTGTTGTTTCCACACTAAACAAGCGCTGAAAATCTATTAAAAGAAAACTTCAAGGGTCAAAGTTGAATTAGGTGTTCCGCAATCCATTTCAAAGTATGTCCAGCCAAACCTGTTTTTTTGTAGTTTTGGATAGTTTGGGGAAGGATTAGAACCCAATGTTAGGTTTTACTGCTATATGGAGCTTTGATTTCCAAACTTAGGGGCTGATGTAGAAAAAATTATTTTCACAGCATTACATCTGCTAGATAAAGCTGGAGGAGTAAAGGAATCCTGTGCTCCTCACCTCCATCTAGCAACAGAAAAGCCATGCAAATGGATTTTGCCCAGCTATATGCCAGACTGAAGTTTTATACATCAGCATCTTACTGTCCCGATGTCATCCCGATGTAACCTGTGATGCTGGCTTCAGCCCTATGCTAATCAGCTGTGAATTAATTAATCCAGTCACATCGTTTAGCAGTCTGTTTTGCTAACTGCAGTCTTGCCTTCTCAGCTGATGAGTAATGTATCTGGCCACGCGCCCTCCCTAAGGGCCGGTTCACACCACATGCGTGCGGGTGTCAGTACTCGTACGCAGACAGGATGGATCCTGTCTGCGTCCAAGCACGGACACGCGCACCCGCACGGATGTGCAGTTCGGGTGAGCCTACTGCTGCGTACGGCCGCGTCCACCCATAGGGAAGAACAGGCTGCTGCGTACAATCACACGCAGCACCTGTCCTTCCCGGGAACGGCACGGATCTGTACAGGCCGACTCTAAGCAGTGTGAATGAGGCCCGATGGACCCCCAGATAGCAGTAAGAATTCAATAGGGGTTCTAATCCTTCTACATTCGAATTATAATAAAGTAAAAAATGCTGGCTAGACATAAGCTTTAACTATGCTACCGTGATGATCAGATGCATGTTGCCAATCACTTTCATCACTCTAGTGTACGGTTTATTTTAAATGTACTTAAAATGAGCCATCTTTACTGAATGATCTTCACAGATTTAAAAAGAACTCCACTTTTAACTCTATTTTCCATAACCTACTACTGGTATCAAAATTACCCTACAGTAAGATGTTGGTCATTAGCAAAGATCATCCAACTTTTCTTATAATATGCTTAATTCACAAAAGCATAATGCATGCAGTATTTTCATTATTGTGTTATTTGCATAATTGTTCAATTCCCCAAAAGCACTTGTACACAGATTAGCTAAATCTACTATGTGCATGCTGCTTTATAGATTTTTAAAGGTATTTTTGGCTGTTAAAGTCAATAACAGAAATTATAACATGCATTATGTCTCCTTAAAATACCACTAGCTGCAGGCTGAAGACAGCTGTGAGTTTAAATAAGGTGGCTATTGTGAAGCACAGAAAAAGGAGCCACTTAAAACAGTAATACAACAAAATTGCCGTATGCACAACACTACCGCCACTAGATGGTGCTAAGGAGCAAAGGAAATTCACGCTATCTAGTGCCAGTAGCCCCTTAATATTATAAAATAGTAATTCATGAGAAAATAAGGCTTTTGACAGTAAAATGCCCTTATCAAGCAAAAGGGAAAAACAATCTCCACACCTAAGCAATATTTATTCTTGTGAATGTGACATTTATTGAGACCCTGTTGTCCGCCGCCGGTCAAGGCCGGCATTTAAATATCAACAATGTGTAGTCAGTGGCACTGTAGTAGCTGCAGCTACTAAAGTGTTTTACAGGATCCATGTGATCATTTATATACTGTATGTGTCTGTGTGTGTGTGTGTGTATATATGTATATATATGTCGGTATGGGTGCCGATGCTGAGTATTTGGGCGTGTACTTGCCCAAATGCTTCGATACTTACCACCAATGCCGAAGGGAGCATGGAGCTGGCTTCCCGGCCAATCAGAAACCTGGGCGGCACGTCATGACACTCACTAGCAACAAGTGAAGCCGGCTTCCTAGCCAATCAGGAAGCTGGTAGGCGGGTCATGAGGTGCCACCCGGCTTCCTGATTGGTCAGGAAGCCAGGCTGCCTAGCAATAAGTGATGCCGGCTTCCTAGCCAACCAGTAAGCCGGGTGGCACATCATGACCCGCCTTGGCTAGAAAGTCGGCTTCACTTGTTGCTAGGCAGCGTCATGACGTGCTGTCTCAGCTTTCTGATTGGTGAGGAAGCTAGGCTGCCCGAGGGAAGTGAAGCCGCTGTTCTTTCAATAGAACACTGGCTTTCCAGGCAATCAGGAAGCCGGGCAGCGGGTCATGAACTGCCGCCCGGCTTCCTGATAATCTGGGCTACGGATGCCAGTATCAGAATTCAGTATTGGCAAATACCAAAAAAAAATATCGGTACTCATATTCAATAACAAAAAATGGTATCGGTGTATCCCTAAATATAAGTAAATATAAATATCTATAGCTGGAGTTCAGCTTTACAGACCTTTAAGAAAAAATACTTCACATTAAAAGCAGCTATAGAGGTCAGGGATGGCTTGTTTTAAAGTCCTTTTGCTGCTTGCCAAGAATATGGGAATAGATTAATGTCCATACTCTGAACACAATTGCACAAGGGGTGACTCTGAGGGTTATCTGTTGGAGGGGTGGTTAAGTTTTAAGGACTCACATTCTTTAGAGGTAAAGTAGCGTTTTTATTTAGTAACAGGTTAAGGTTAACTAGTCGGGGAGCAGAGTTAAGTGTTAAGGTTTAGGTTTTAGTGCTTAAATTTAGTTTTCTTGTTAGGGGATAATATTATTTAATAGTTTTCAATTGCCACACCATGAGGTTGCATTTTAAATAATAAAGAGAATGAATTATTTTAAAGGTTAGATCATTTCAGAGCAATCAACTGAAATTGTACGGCTGTGGGCACTTGTGTGAGGATGATGTATAACATAATTCCCGTTTCTATTTTCACTTTCAATACATTAAGTTATTCTATTCTAATAATATCCCATCGCATGGTTTAAATACATTTCTGGAAGTCTTCTTTAATTAAACACAGCAGAGAAATGAAAGAGTTAACACGACAGTACCTAGTGTTTTTTTAAATGAGCCTAGTCTCCCGGTAATAAACCTTGTCCACATAGCTTTGTGAATAGCTGCTATCTGGATGCTGTTCTAATTCCATGATGAAGAATACCTTTCTGTAAAGTGTATAATTACCCTCTGCCACTCTTCCATCTCCTATGGTTTCTCATCTTCTTCAATAATGGAGAACAGATGAACAGAAGTTAAAAATAAAGGGCTTTTAACAATGTAGCAGCCTGCACATAATGTACATATAATGATGATCCTGTGAAGGCCCATTATTTCCACCCGCTTGCTGCTTGCTGATGCTGAGCCAGAGGAAGAGTTGTATGCGAGACTGCTGAAATGGATCTGCAGGTTTTAGACAAATGAATCACAGCCAAGCAGTCTGCTGCTAGAAATAAGGCTACACATCTTTTTAGCAAGTTGCTTATGATTTTGCCTGTCCCAACAAAGCTGAGAAATACTTTTTTAGATTTCTTTTAGGTAATACTTTATTGCTAAAATATCCATTATCCTCCAGGCTAAACTGGCCTTACCTTGCCACTTCAGTAGAGTGTTGTGACAGGAGGCCAATTTAAATAAGCAACACTCAGCAGCAATAAGTAGTTATTTAAAGGAGAACTATGAGGTGAGTGAAAATCACTCATCCTCATAGTTCGAGCCAACGTGTGACTATGAAACTGTCACACGTCGGCTCAAAAGATCGGAAAGTGAGCGAACACGTAGCATTGCTTGCTCACTTCTCGATCAGGTCCCTGCAGAGAGCCATGACTGTCAGTCACGGCTTCCTGCAGGGATTCCCCCTCCCCGCTCCGATCCTCCAGCGCTAACTGGGAGAACGGACGGGGAGGGGGAGGGTACAGCCCACTAGATAGACAGAGCCCGCTGTCACTCACGCAGCTGGGTGGATCTCGAAACTAATGTCGGGATCTGTCCGGGCTGCGGCGGTCTCAGTATACCACGAACTGTAGCTCGCGATATACTAAGCTTTGGGTCACGGGAGGAGGTTAGTATATGTCCTCATGTGACCCTTAAGAGAACTATGGGGAAAACACTTACCCCATAGTTCTCTTTTAAGTGTATATCTAGGCAAAAAAAAAAAACTATACAGTACATTACTCCAAAATATGTGCATTTCCCCATGTTTTGTCTCTACAATGCTGCAAGTACAGAAAAATACCAGATGATCCTGCCAGAAATATGGTGAGCTCATAACTTCCTGTGGTGAGCTGAAAGCTTTTCTGTTGCACTTTAAACAAAAGAAGGTTTGTCAGCCAAACCCAAGTGCTTCCTTGCTGGATTACAGTACACCTTATAAGGCCTCATGCACACAAGCACATGAGGTGATAGAACCTAAATTGTGGGCATAGGATACACAGCTCCACATTGCAAATATGTCCTGTTCCACTCATTACGGAATCAAAAAATACCTGTGTGTCAGGCGGGTGCTTGAATCGACCACGGATGGCACCGTGCAATTTCACAAAGTCCCAAAAATTTCACCAGCACACCATTTGAACATGAAGCAAATAAAGTTTTAATGACACATGAATGTCATTCAGATACAAATGTTTTTGGGGCCTTGCAGGGTCCCCTTCATCAGGCACAGAAGACAAAGGTCTCTTTGAAGGTGGAAGCCAAACAATATCAGCTAGTGGGGCATCATTTGCAGCAACCTCCAAAGATACCCAACACTTTTGTGAGTCACTGGAGGACCAGTCCGCCACCCTCATCAGTTGAGCGGCAGTATGATAACTGTTAAAAAGTGGAAGAGACAATCCACCATACATCCGTGGTCTAACCACAGTATGGTAAGAAAGTCTGGATTTTTGATTTTGCCAAATATATTTGGACACAATCCGCTAAAGCAATTCAAAATGTGAGTCAGGGAGGTCAATAGGTAACATTTGGAAGAGAAATAAAACCTTGGGGGGGGGCTCATCAGCTTGACAGCATTTATTCTACCTACCCATGACAAATCCCTCAAAAAAAAAAGAGGTTAAGTCAGACTTAATAACGTTTAACAGGGAGATATAATTACAATGATATAAATTAGAGTATTTGGAGGTCAGGGAAATGCCTAAATATGGAAGGCTCTTTGGCTGCCAAATAAAAGAAAAATGAGGAAGGAGAGCGAGCCACTCGGAATCAGACACCGTTTTAATGTGGTCCACCACCGACCCACCAATTGATCCTGCTACTTTCAAACATTGTGAAAGAAAAGCACAGAGAAAGTCAATTGTGATTCTGTCTTTGCTAGGCAGTGGGACCAGCCTCAAATCCTGGCTTAATGCTTGCCCTTAGGTAGGGATCAACTCGGCTTACAGACTGCCTGAGGTGCATACTCCCATGTGACCAATGGTCAAGAGGCACCGGGCTGCATCAAAAAATTTGATATTTACTAAAAGAGGCATGAAAAAAGGGGAGGGAGGGAGGTGGGTAAAAAGGGAGGAAGAGCTTGGTTACAATGTGAAATAATGCATGAGGGGGAAAAAATGGTGGTTTATACAATGTCCCATGTAAAAAATAGAACTTGAATGTAACAACAAAGACTACTACTCTTAAGAGCTACTCCTCTAGACTGGTAATTAAATCATGGGGATCAAAGAAAAAGTTACCATGTGTATTTGTCATCTGTCGTCCATAAAGCATACTGTATGTATGTAAGTGCTGTGTTGAAGCCTTTAGGTATAACTGTGTCATGAGTGTGCATCCAAAATGTCTCCCTCCTCTACAATTGCCACCCCTATAAGGTTTATCCATTTCTTCTATAATCATACCATGAAGTTCATGAATCTGGTGGTTATGGGTAGGGAAGTGTATTATGACTGTTTTGTTTAGAGCAAGTTATTTTCCTTGTGACTTGTTTTTTATAGCCACTTAATTGCTGCAGTGTTTTTGAAAGCCCCTATTGTTGTTGATGGTCTTGCTAATGTGACCTGATAGGGGGTAAATCTTTGTTTAAAGGGAATTCTGTTTGAGTCTTCGTGGCAGGGTCTCCCAGTCAGGGGCCTTAGTGCAGCCTGTTGTAAAGTGTGATCAAGGATGTTTTTTGGGATAACCCCTGTTCTTAAACTTTGATACATGTAAATGAATTAGTGTTCATGATTAATGGGGTAGAGAACAAATAAGTATTATCCTGAGATTCTGTTAAACTGGTAAATTGTCTGTACTGTACACTCTGGTAGGTTAGTAATGTGTTCCGTACTGTAGGCTTAATGCCTAGTGTGGTATGTAAGTGACCTCTCATGACTAATACCCTGATATCGAGGTACCACTGATTTATGTGATATTGTCTTCATAATAAAACATGTAAAACTCATCACTGGAGTTCTGCCCCTAGCAACAAGCTGAGAAGGATTCCTATTGGCTGAATAGTGGCCTAGACTGTAACCCCCTGTCCACAGAACTGGAAACTGGTGGGAGAAAGCCCAGAGCAAGTTGAGTGGCTGGGAGCTTGTGGGGCAAGGTTTACGGCTGCTTGTCCGCTGAGGCTCGTGTAAATCCAGGACAGTCCAAGAACAGGCCTCTAAGTTGCTGGAGTATCTGCACAGTTTGCAGCACTTTACACATGAGTGCTAAACAGTGCAGCAGGGAGAGAGCTGCAGACATAGCTGTGGTGTGCTGTGCCTGGGCGGTGTAGACAGAGCGGCCCTGCTGCAGCAAGAGAGCCAATGAGACTGCTGAATTGTGCTACTGCGGAAGAGACTGATTGCAGACAATAACTGAGGAATAGCAACATATATGGCAGAGCCACAAGAAGAGGATCTCCAAGGATGTGCAAGTTCGGGAGGGAGGCCCAAAGTCTGGCGGGCTGCCTTTCGCCTGACTCTATTCAGTCATCAGCATTGCAAAGTTCTTTATCTAGTCGGAGAGGTATTATAGCCTAGCCTAAATCCTTATCCATCTGGTCTGCAGGATCCTCGAATGAGGAACCAGCTGTATCCAGAGGAACATAATCAGAGCTTCTCTGTGATTAGAGGCCTATTGGGTGTCACTGTATCTTTGCCAACTGCCATTTTTTAATGCTACCCCCAGTGGACTTCTGCTTGTAAATTGCAAATCTCTCAGGCTTGAGAGTGAGTGTTCCAAGGGCCCCCTACACCCGCAGACTCATTAGCCCACTGGTCAGTGGTTAGTCAGGAAATTTCTGCAATACGTAGGTTCTACTGCTGTTAATAATATATTTGCACTGCCATTGTGAAATTGTCCAACCCAGACTTTCTTCCCAGGACTTTTGCCTTTCAAATGTTGATGATTGCTAGGTTTATGTCATCAGTGGGACATAAGGATCCAAACATATCCAGCAGAGTGAAGAAGAAAGATAAACTTCATATGGATGTTAAAATATAATGGTAGCTCTAGTTTGAATAGATCCTAACAGGTGCAAAAAATGTAAAGTGCTAGTTCCATTTGATTTCAATATGTATGCATGACATAAAGCTTTTAGTTTGATATGTGCTCATATAATATATAACAGAGCACCCTCTTAGCAGGAATATCAGTGTTGTAAATACTTTACTAATTAATATGTTTCCACTTCTTTTCTTATCTGTATACCAGTTTTTTTTTAAATGCAGTGAGATGATAAAGACTTCAAAACACAAAGCAATGCTCAGTTTCTTTTCCCTTCCTCTGCAAGGATTAGAGTTCGCTTCTGGGCAGTGTCAGGCAGTGTAATCATCTGTGAGTAGAAATGGAAAAGATGTGAACCGTATTAGTAAAACTTCACAAATGTCCATGTATTTATAGCACAATCATGCTACATTCTTATGTTGCAGCTGTGAATTCCTCTTGCATCTGTAAACAAGCGTGGGCTGGAGGTGAACAACGCTTACAGAAAGTGATATAAATAAAAATAAAAAACCTGAGACCAGTCCAACTCTTAATCACTATTACAAAAAAAGTCAACAAAGAATATTTAACAAAAAAATGAAGAAACAAATACTGCCTGTTCAGTGCTGCAGGAAATCATTGCAAAATAGCATTACTGTCTTTTCTGTCTCCCCCTTTCCAAACTTTACAGTCAATAACTATGGAAAATGACTGTGACTTATTTCCTTACTTTATTTGTCAAAAGACAAATTAAAGATATAAACTTAAACATGCCCATTTTCATTGTTAGTTGAAAACAGAGGTGTCCCTAGCTCCGGGCACCCAGGGCACATGCCCCGCATGTCTTGTTGGGTGCCCAGGGTTCCACACCCTACATTTCTTTCTATAATTGCTAGTGCATCAAAGTGGGGTTGGGCATAGGGCCCATCATACAGTTCCCTTGAGCTGTGCTCGACCTCCCCTGACATTCGGCTCCTTCCGTCAAGACCTTCCACAGGCTCATGCACTCCCACCAGCACTGTAAACACTTTGCAACTATGCCAGCCTAGAGGTCAATGGGCAGTCATGTGTTTGTGGGGAAAGGAGGTGCAGTATTGGCAGTGATGTATGTGCATCAGGACGAGGGGTAGCAATATTAGTAGAGGTGTTTTTATGGGGGTATGTATAATGGTGCAATA
>NW_017306402.1:1129992-1137409 GCF_000935625.1 Nanorana parkeri | reverse complement strand
AATGCAGTGGTGGCAGAGGTGTGTGCAGAGGGGGGTGCAGTGGTGGCAGAGGTCTGTGCTGAGGGGAGAGCAGTGGTTGCAGAACTGTGTGCAGGGGCATGGAAGTGCAGTCATGGCAGAGGTGTGTGAGGAAGGGGGGATGCAGCAGTGGCAGAGGTGTGTGCAAACAGGGGTGCAGTAGTGGCAGATGTTTGTGAGGGGAGGGGGTGCAGGATAGACAGCCATCGGCTGCCACAGGATAGACAGCCATCTTAACCTTTCTCATTAGCCATGTGGTTTCACCCTGTTCCCAGTTTTTTGTCCGTTCCATTAGTGCCCATATCAAATTTCACTCCCACAGCTTTTCCTCATTAGTGCCCATAAAAACATGGAATGCACCTGGATGCACAAGAAACTTTACTGAATGTTTCAAATGCAAATATAGCATACCCTGATTGGTAAATAAAGACGTTTCAGGTATACCCTTAATGGTGGGTAAACACTTTAGCGATCGGTTCTCCCATTAAGTCTCTTAAGGTCCTGGGGGGAGTGTGGACTTGGTTTTTGGGATGTGAGTTTGTAGTACTATTTATGTATGTATGTATGTACTGTATGTATGTACGGTAGGATTTTGCATTTATGGTTGCTATTTTTAACTAGCTGATTGCAGCTTGAAAGTGAATCCATGTCCAAGCTATGTACATTCAAGTATTTATATACTGTATTTATAACAGTGCAGCAGTCCTACATTGTATGCAAGGACCTCAAAGAACTGTCCACATTCCAAGGTTGGAACGGAGAAAAGTGTCGTCTGCTGGAGAAGTGAGAAAAGAGGTAAAAATTCATTTTTCCTAGTTATTCCCCCTGGGCCAGTGGTGTCCAAGTTTAAAGGGCCCAAATACCACAATTATATCCTTAATTTCAGTGGAGGGCTGCATCTAATCCAATAATTTTTTGGACAATTTCCATCAAGCGATTGTCATATGTAAAAAAAATAATTTAATAAAATAATCAAACCAGGAAAATACATGCATATAATGGGGATGACCAAGAAGCTCAATCCTCAGGTGAACCTTCACTCACCTGCATACTGCCGCTGTATTCCTGTCAGGAAACCAAGAAACCAGACAGACTCTTAAAGTGCAAGTTAAAATCAAAAGGAGTTTATTGAAAATGACAATAAACAAAATTAGCAAAAAAGTCCAGGACGTCGTCATTGCCAAGCCAGAGGTCAGCTGAGCCAGACCAGGGAACACTGAGAGCAGGATGAACGAAAACAATAGCCCGAGTCAGGAACCAGCCAGAGCCAGGGTCATAAATGGCGAACAGGAAAAACTGCAGAGCCCTTGGTAGATATGAACACATGCAAGAGAGGAGAGTGAATGGACAAGCTGAAGGTTAAATAGTGAACTGATGTTGCATCATCCCTCTGAGACAGGAAGTTGCTAAAGGTTTGTCAGTAGTTGCAGAATGATGATGTTTATACTGTAGCTTTTGTAATAAGAGGGTACCAAAGAGCAACAAACACTTTCAGACACACTGCAACAAAAGACAGGCTGCAGCTCAACTGGACAAGGACGGGTAAGAAACCCTAACAATTCCTCTCTCACACAAGCCTGTATGGAAATGATGTGCTGCCACAGCAGCAACACAAATGTTTCTGGGTAGTGGTGTTCAGCTCAGAGCATAGGTAGCAATATAAAATCCCTATTTATTGATGTCACTAGCAGCAATAATAACACTCAGTGAGATTGTGAGAGATTGTTGGGGGCACAACATTGGATATGGAATAGGATTTGGCAAATTAAAATGATTGTATTTTCATGACATAGATCTAAACCTAATCCCTAAAACCACGTGAACCAAGGGTGTCATACACCACAGTGTTTCAAAAACCTCTCTTACTAAAGCGGGAGGCCTATGAAGGACAAAAGCATCCTAAATTATTATTCAGTTTTAAAAATGTATGTGACGGCGGCAGTCTCAGATCCAGCCCCTGCCAATAGAATGTGTTGATTGCACTCTTAGCTGCACCCTGCACAGAGATTTTCCAGTTTGTGACCCAACAATCTAAGCACCAGTAGACTGAGAGTGAACATCACTGGGGTCGGTTAACTCCGCTGTCAACTGTTTACCCACCACACCGTTTACACGGTCGCTTCATGTTTTAATGGAAACATGCACTATTGACAGTATATGCTATAGTAATTCTGACCTTTGAAAAATATCTGTGACACTTGCTGCCACCCCAGACAGGAATACAACAGAGTATAAAATATGGTAGAGATTCTATACATTCTTGTTTAAAGCATTGTGGCAGTGTAAGCCAATACCACGGTGTTAGGTGGCCTCAAAGTCACCCAGGGTTCTCAGCCAGAGGGGCTGAGTGGCTCCAGGAAGACAGTATGTGTACCAGGAGAGAACTGCCTTTTCAGTTATGTCCAGGTTGTCTGGATCATAGTTGGGATCCTGGAGCCAGGAGATTTCTTAGAGCTCTGGGTGGGATGAAATCTCCATTCCTGGGTCCATGCTTTGGTAGTGACCAGCACCTGATTGTGCACCTGTGTACATCCTTCATGAAGAGTGTGCTGGGATGTGTTCAGGGCCCCACCTGTGAGTCAGGAGAGCTCCACCCTGGAGTCAGTGGAGGCCAGTGCAGCAGGGAGCTGCGGGGTTTGCGAACCATATTGAGAGGATTGGCATGTTATTGCCGTTGTCTGGAGGAACCAGACGGTGGCCCTAAAGATTGAGGCCGGAGCAGCAGTGCTGCAAGAGAGACAGATGTCGGTGAGCCCTTATCTGTTATATGCTACAGCGAGCTATTTATGTTGGATTTCATGTTATCTACCGTTTTGAAAGCAAATAAACTGCATCTGACTTGCACCTCCGGTCTACAGTGGAGTGTCCTTGTTACAGCATATAGAGATTCAGCTTAACAATTTGTAAAAATTGTTTCATGAGAGGAAGAAAAAATGGTGCAAGAAAAATCTTTACAGTGAAAGAATATTACAAAAAAAAAAACAATAGCAACAGTAAAATAAATTATTTTCAAAATGAAAGATACTTAGCAAAGTTTGCCTGGTCTTTGTTTCCAGTGCAGAGTCCAATTCACTTCAGTATAAGCTTGAGTCCTACAGAGTCAAGGACCCTCAAAAAATGACTGCTAGCATTTTGGGATGGTGTTGGTGGAAAAGAGGGCTTTTACCATAATAACATAACCAATCAGAGGGTCTGAAGGGTGTGCTAAGGGGTGTTGAAGGGGTGTTTTGTTTTAGTGCTCCAGCGGACACTCCTTCAATGCCAATATTTCTAACGATGTCAACATTTTCAAATGACCATGTTTTACAGTCTGACAACCAAAATATTATTGCACAGAATAAAATCACAATTTGATAGATATCAAAGATGACATAGATCTTATATATGTCTTCCTCAGATAGGGTAATGCTGACCCATTATCTATTTGCATTTTGTAATGAAAGGGTTAGTTTGATGTCTACCTCATGGTTATTTTCTCATTGATAATTGATTTTTATGATTATCATTCTGAACAACAATCTGAAGATGAAAGTCAAAAATGGCACTGCATATGACGTATAGAGTGTCAGCAACATTTACTTCCCTTCCACTTGCTCCACTGCCACAGTGATCTGCTACTAGAGCACTGCAAATTCCTATATAGGTTTTACTTATTGAAATATTACACGCACTATGTGGGCCTTCTATGTGACAGAAAACAGCCTGGCAATTGACTTCTCAGGCACCAAGTGTTACATAATGGGGTGTCATTGGGAATGCCACTTGTTCCCACTTACCCAGAAGTATTCTGGCTAAGGTGACTGCAGAAACTGGGGGAGCAAGGTAAGTAAAAGTTACTGGCACTTCCTTCTGTAACATTTTTTATTTGCCAGTATGGGCAAAGTCCAGGTTTACTTTGAGTTCTACAAATTGTTTTTTTTCAGTAGAGATGCTTCAGTTAACTCTGTTTAAAGTTAAGAGTTAGAGTTCTGTCCTCAAACCACAGAACAGTACTGGCGACTTTATGTTATCCAGCGGGAAATGCCCGATATTGGGTCCTAGGTGACATTAGGGGTCTCGGAGACCCCTGATGTATCCATAAAGAGGACCTGTCACATATTTTGCTATCACATAGGGCCCCCCCCAAAAAAATATAAAGTTAGACATAAAAAAGAATTTAAAAAGTCCCCACCCATACATACACGCATGCAAACATGCGTCGGGGGTGCATACGTGCAAAAAAGACGGTTGCGGCCATTATGCCGCACATGTTACATATCGCCGTGAACGTCGGAGTGAGAGCAATAATTCTAGGGCCATCAATCACTGCTAACACTAAACTGATGAGCGATAAAAGCTTTTAAAGCGTCGCCTATGGCCAATTTTGGGTATGGTAGTTTTCTGCGATTTTGCGTGCGCGCGCAATTTTAAAGCTTGACATGTTTGGTGTCTATTTACCCGACGTGACCTGGTCTTTTCTATTTTACCAATATAATAATAAATGTTTCCTAACATAATGTAAAAAAAAAATGTATTTTACAAAATTTTCAGTCATTTTTCCTAATTATATTAACCACTTCAAGACCAGGTGTTTAGACCCCCTTCCTGGCCAGGCCATTTTTTGAGGTGGTTAAAAAAGAAAACCCATAGTGGTGATTAAATACCACCAAAAGAAAGCTCTATGTGTCCCCAAAAAATGGTATAAAATTAATTTCAGTACAGCCTTGCATGACGGAATAAACGTCAGTCAAAGTACCACAGTGCTGAATACTGAAAAATGGCCTGGCCAGTAAGGGGGTCTAAACACCTGGTCTTCAAGCAGTTAAAGCATATGTATTGCCAAAATATTTGTATTAGTTTTGGTTAAAACCCCTGTCAGTTTATTTTTTTGCTTTCTGGGTCCAATTAGGGAGATTTTCTTTGTGCGTACGTGATCATTGTTATGAATCAGCTTCAGGGTACCGGTCATGCAAGGAAGCCTGCAAGATCAAGGAATAAGGTAAGTATTTACATTTATTTATTTCCTCCCAGCCAAATGAGCATTCAACCCATGCAATGTGAGGGGGACTATAGCAACATGGAGAGGAGCTTTGAAGTGGATCTAAATTTAGTCTCTAAAATATCATATACATTGTACATTTAACATGTTGATGTTATATTAAAAGCTGTTTCAATCTTTGTAACTATAAAAATAATACCTGGGGATCCTGCCATAAAGGCTGGTAATCCTTACATGAAGGTACATGTTTAGGCACTTCCTATTATTGGGGACAACTGTCTTCCAGTTGTGCTCCTGCATTACTGTGTCACATGCTCTCCTGATTGCGCTTACAAGCAGTTGTACTGACACACATTGTAAAGACTTGGTCCACATTGTCTTTGCCAGGAAGAGGTTTTGAGCAATAATGCAAAGCTGATGCTAGGAGGAAATAAAGAACACTGAGATGCCAAAAACATTTTTTAAATAGTATATTAATTAAAAAATTACAATTGTTTATGTTAGCGCTGTAGTAAGCTAAGTGTCATCCTGTTAGAGTTTAAATCTACTTTAAGCATGTGTTTAGAACAATTGTGTTTAGAGGAAAATAAATTAACCAAAGGTGGTACAACTTACTTTTTATCCTATTTAATAGCCATATATTACCATCTAGGAGTTTCCCTCTTCAGCTATTGCTCTCTGGATACAGTGACCAACCTAAGATGACAAAACATGTTCTGTGAATACCCTGTTGAACTTGCAAAGCTTGTGTTGTACATTAGTTGGATATATAGGGGCTGATTTACTTAAGAAGTAGAGCATGATCAGTTTGCAAAGGGAATTTTCATTTTGCAAGGGACTTTTCCCTTAGCTTAATTTTTGTGGTGCAAATTCAAAGTATACCCAACCATGTGCAGCGAAAATTAGTCAGCATTTTTGCCCATGCGTGACTGTTTGATGGAAGTTCACCTCATTCACTAAGCTAAGGGAAAATTCCCTTTGCTAAGTGAACAGCCTATTTTCCTTTAGTAAATTAACCCCTCAGTCTTTTTATTTTCCTAATCTTTCCTTTCCCAATAACTGATATCTGCATACAAAGAATGATGGAAATATGTTATTCTATAATAGGACAAATGTCATTATCTGTCTTCCAAATGCACCTGTGTGTTTGTCTTTTGCTGTACTGTGATGGTAATTTCAGACCATTCTTAAGGGACCATCTTTGCTTCCGCTTACAACAAACTGAGCATTCTTCTGTAATGTCTTTATTCAAAACAATTAAAAGCATCTCAGCATGGAAGTCAAAATGAGTTGCGCATATTGCACAAGTAATCTCATCAACCATTTTTTACCACAGTAAATTTATTTGATATAATTTTTCTCTCAAAAGGAGACGAGAAAAAAAAACGCTTTTATGTAGTAAAAAGGCATGCTGTCATACTTTAAAATGACTGCTGACAGTATTCAACTTTGCGCTTTCCCAAGATGCTTTGCTGCTTGAGTGATGTGTCAAAACTTGGTCTCTGAAGTGCCTAGTTAAAGCTTCCCTCATTTCAGTTTCTATGAGCAATACCGATGTAAAGTTTATTTGGCCTTGACTTTTAGTAGCCTTGGGCACTTCCTGTTGCTATTAAAATTAATTTGCCATCTAGACATTGCCATTTCCAAGTGTAGCTAAATGGTTGAATTGCCAACCGCAGTCCCAGTAAAGAGTTAATTTTATGTTTTTCTCCCACACACAGTGGTTTCATGGCACACTTCGCAGGCAGAGTTAATAAACTTGGCCTAGCATTGATTAGGGTGCACATACATGCCATTCGTAAATGTTTAGGTTACCTGAATCTAAGGGTCATGAACTATTTGACACTGACCACTAATTAAAGCCAGATTTCCTTAACCTACACTTCCTATTCTGTTGATTTATCAACAACCTTCAATTCCTGTCTGACCAAATAACTGCTGACATTTCCCCTGAGGATTAGGGGGGGGAAAAGTTGAAATCAATCTGAATTTTTTTTCAAATCTAACTCAGCGATGTCATGAAAACAGCAGTCTTTTTCAGGACATAGACTTTCATGTGTACCTCTTACTCCTGCCACAATATATTGCCTCTTCCTGCTTCTGAGTATAAGTTTCCACTGTGTTAAGTTCAAATGTCGAAATGAATTGTCTCTAACGGGTGAAATGCCCAGTATTTTCTGACACATAGAGACTGATTACTAAACAGTTCAGACATATATCTTTTTTTCTAGCTGTTGCAGAAAAACAGCTAGTTGAAATTTTAGTATAATCAATATATCAGTAATATTATAAATTCATTGTAGCACATAATTTGAAAATATATTTTTTTTCATAAAGAGAACAAATGCAAAAGATGAAAAATGCTATTCTTTGATCAAGAGCAATTTTAGCATTTTGTGTTAGCTGTTCTGTGTATATATA
>NW_017306402.1:1117488-1128230 GCF_000935625.1 Nanorana parkeri | reverse complement strand
CCGGCACACGGACACAGTGAGTGAGGGCAGATTGGGGGGGGGAGAGAGATTTATTAAGCAATTATATATGTATTGTCTGCACTGTATTAGCAGTATATACTACATATAGAGTATATACTGCTAATACAGTGAACATAATACATTTACAATTATACTAACATGAATGTATTAAATGATCTGTATGTAGCCCTGTACTATGGATCATTTAACCCATTCATGTTAGCAGAGAATCATTGTAAATGTATTGTTGCAGGCACTCTATATGTACATGTACTATATACTACATATAGAATGCACTGAACAATAGATTTACAATTATCCTCTGCTAATATGAATGGGTTAAATGATCCGTAGTACATGATATGTAGCCCTGTACCCCCTTTTCCACTTACAGAGCTAGGTTATTGTTTTTCTTTTAAATAAATATTCATGTAATTTTATTGGTATCTATCTACCAGTAGCTGCCTCATTTCCCACCCTCGGCTTATATTCGAGTCAATACTTTTTCCCAGTTTTTTGTGGTAAAATTAGGTACCTCGGCTTATATTCGGGACGGCTTATACTCGAGTATATACGGTAGTTTAAATAAACGCACATTTAAAAAAAAATATATAGACAGCATGTTTTTTAGAAGGACCTTGACACAGCAGTCCAAAATTGTTATATCTTATCATTACTACTTATAACGTAGCTTTACTGTGCAGGCTATAAAAACACTTGCAACATAAGGCTGTCATTCTCTCTTTTTTTCGGGATTTATGTAATTTTTACTAGTTCCCTGACTTAAATAATCCCCAGTTTTAACATATTTACGTATTTTGTATTACAATTTATTTCATATGAATAGGACCAACTGAAGTGTTTCTGCAAGGAAATGGGGATTAAAGGACAATGTGCTCATTTATTAGAGCTAAATCCTGGTTTAGGTCTTGCTTAAGTTCCATATTGGAATACATGCATAATCATCTCACTGAGAGCCTGCCCCCCAGCGCTCCCTTCGGCATAATTTATCCTGAGATCATGGCACTGACATAATCAGTTTCAGGTAGATCGCTGAAGATTCACGCTGCTTAGTTTGAGATTGAAAGAATGTGAATTATACATTATAGACATGATGCAGTCCTGTATTTAGGTCTACCTTTCTCATTTTAAAAATGTGAATCTAGCAGTCATGTACACATCCCATTAGGAAGCATACATTAAAAAAAAAAAAACATTTTGCAGAAGTTTACATTTTCAAATGGGACCATGGAGATCTGTTCCAAAGTTATACAAATTGTAGAAAAATTGGAGTTTTGTTTGAAAGATTATGATAAAGCTGTTGCTAATGCCCTATCAACTAATCAAAGTGAATCTGTAGTTTCTCTAGGGTCGCTTAGACAAAAAAAATAAAACTTCTTTTGCTTCAGTTTTTGTTAAATTAGCTTCAGAGGCGTTATTGGACACCTCCTACATTAAAAACAAAATCACAATGGTAAAGAGCAGACAGCCACAATTCAATACATTTTGCTTTCTAGAGGCTCAATCACCTTAGCCTGATATTTTGGTAAATGCCAGAAGGTTAAATCATCTGTCTCTTCTGAACTTTGGTGGTGTGGTTGAGTTCTTAACATAGATGACTTGCCACTGCAATTAACAGGGTTATTCACAAAAGGGTGAAGAGTTTGGAGAAGACAGGAGAAGGGAACAATCTAGCACAATATAGATGAACTGGAAAATGAGCTGAATTGGAGAACTTTTCCAAATCAGCTATTATGGCCTAGATGGTTCACTTCTCCTGCCTCCAAACTCTTCACCCTTTTGTGAATAACCCTGTTAAAGTTTTGCATTCTAAAGAACAAAAACAGATATGACAATAACATACAAGAACACCCTTCTTGTAACTACAAGGAGTGAAACTCTAGGGATGGATGGTAATTATGTGGCGCTAAATACCCTGATATTACAAATACAGTGTAAATAAGTGATGTGAAATTAATATAATAAATGAATAAACCAACATGATTATAAAGACTGGATATCAACCATCCAGAAATAAATGTGACTAAATAAATGTGGCTGAAAAAAACAATACATTCTGTAAGTGATGAATGTGAAAAAACAACCAAAGCACATAAGTCATTCTTCAAATCAAAAACATATAAAGTGCTTGTGCTTAGTGATCAAAATTCATACGTCGTTCTTCAAATCCAAAAACATATAAAGTGATTGGTGACCCTCCCAGTGTCACACACGAAGCCCCATGGGCAATGCGCACTCACCACATAGATAATGTTTTAAGACTCTGTCGGTATCTGAAGTCGATCATGGATCAGGGAAATCTCAGTGTTTCCTCCCAAATATTTATGAATGATGTTCCATATATGGTAAAAGAATCAAAGGGAACTCCTCATAGTGAAGTAAATACCAACATTTATTGATAAAACAAGTAAAAACTCACATGTATTGTAAAAACCGGCCGGTGTCTCACGAACTCTCGTGTTCACTTCCGCATTGGATGTGACGCTGTGATGTCAGATAGCTCAGGACGTTTTCAAGGGGATAGCAAGGGGATAGCAGAGACCTGCTATCCCCTTGAAAACGTCCTGAGTGACGAAAAGCGTCGGGGCGGGGCTATCTGACGTCACAGTGTCACAGATCGACAGATACCGACAGAGTCTTAAAACATTATCTATGTGGTGAGTGCGCATTGCCCATTGGGCTTCGTGTGTGACACTGGGAGGATCACCAAGCACAAGCACTTTAAATGTTTTTGGATTAGAAGAACGACTTATGAATTTTGATCACTAAGCACAAGCACTTTATATATTTTTGGATTGGAAGAACGACTTATGAATTTTGATCACTAAGCACAAGCACTTTATATGTTCTTGATTTGAAGAACGACTTAGGTGACACTAGGTAGACAGCTCACATGTGCAGACACGTCTCTAATTATGCTTCAAAATGAAACCAGAAGAAGGAAAAATATGAGTATCATACCCAAAAGTTTGAGTCCAAATGGACTGTATCCTGAAGTTCTGGAGGCATTGCACACTAGACGCTGAGGCCCTAATCTAAAGCAGGTACATACCCATATGCTGAAGTAAACTTATCATACTTCCCGTGCTGTTGCAGCTTTGTATGAGAATGCATAGTCATGGATATAATTTAGATAATTGTGAGTTGAGTATTTATATGGTTAATTTTTCATATGCTATCATATTGTCAGTAGTATAGCAGGTTCATATACTGCCATTTTGTGGTCATATTGGTTATTGTGCCACCTTTACTACATTCCCTTCCTCATCTAATGTACTTCCTCCTTCTTTTTCTCATTCAGCCATATTACTGGTCACATGTCCTCCTGGCCACATGTTCACTCTGAAGGAAGGCATTACACTCTTTTGACCTGCAAATACCATCTTTCCCATCATCTGCCACAACCTGTTCTGCTTTAACATGCTGCAGTCAATAAAGATCTTCGTGGATGAAAAGGTATTTGGTGAGTTCAGCTATCTGATGAACAGTGGCGGACCTAAGGGCCCTGGTGCAAGATTTTTTTGGGGGCCCCCCCCCCCCAAAAAAAACCCACAAACACAGCGCTCTCCTCCCGCAGCGCTTGGCCGGCTGTCACTTTCTCTCCTCCCCCCTGGGACACAGAGCAGCGTCCAGCGGGGAGGAAAGAAAGCACGGATGCGCCACTGTATCAGCAGAAAAGTTGCAATTTTGGCATTTAGCCAAAAGTGCCATTTCCGGCTGATATCTTTTGGCGGCCGATATGTCGGTGCAACCCTAATATTTACAGCAATGCAGAATGGCACAGGCTATAGAGGACTACACATCCCAGCAATACTTTATATAACAATAGCATTTCTGTATAAAGTACTGCTGAGATTTGTAGTCCTCTATAGAGGGTCCCATTGTGCATTGCTTCAGCAACTTTATACAACATTAGGCTACAAATAATCATTATTTTAATGAATTATTTACCCTTACCTCTTCTGGACAGTCTTCTGTCTTCATCTGTTTCCTATGTGTTTTCTGTTTGCTGGGTCCTCACTGCCGTCCGAGGCCCCATGATGTGCCTGCAGTGCTGTCATCAGTGCCTCCTTTCTAAATTAGGACCCAGAGACTGCCAGATGACCCCGCTCGGAGCGCCGCCCACCGGAGCAGCAGCGACGCTCGGCGAGGTAAGTAAGAAGAAACCTGACGCTGACTCGAGTATAAGCCGAGGGGGGCACTTTTCAGCCAAAAAAATGGGCTGAAAATCTCGGCTTATACTCATGTATATACGGTAGTTGTGTGTTGAAAAGTTGAATTTCCATTAAATTCTACAGATAATGACAAATATGCATTTCTATTTTAACCCCTCTAATTAGATGGCTAAATTCTCCTGGAGTTCCTTTGTAATCCTGTAAATAAATTTCACTCATAAACTTTGGTCAGAAAGTAACCAAATTTAATATTACAATATGAATTATTAATATTTAATATTAAGATGTACATCAGTCACACAAACCCCCATGTCAAAGATCCATGGTTCTTATGAGACAATATTTCTTCTCTACATCTGTTTAATCATGTGCACGCTCTCATCCTTTCGTTTCTGTTTTGACATGTGCTTGACCCATAAAATATCTGAAATATATTATATTACTGACTCATATGCTACATACAGGTGAAACTCGAATAATTAGAATATCGTGCAAAGTTCATTTATTTCACTAATGCAACTTAAAAGGTGAAACTAATATATGAGATAGACTCATTACATGCAAAGCAAGATAATTCAAGCCGTGATTTGTCATCATTGTGATGATTATGGCTTACAGCTCATGAAAACCCCAAGAACCCCAAATCCACAACCTCAAAAAAGCAGATTATTACATGCAATCAATAAAACAAGGATTGTACATAGAACAATATCGGACCTCTGAAAAGTACAAGCATGCATATGTACTCAGTACTTGGTTTGGGCCCCTTTTGCAGCACTTACTGCTATTACTTTTGCACGATATTCTAATTATTCGAGTTTCACCTGTATACTTGTGTAGATATTTGGTTTCAAAATAGTGCAAACTGTCATTTCTTTGTCAAATTAGCTATTTTTTAATTGACTCATTCCTAAAAGGTCAGAGTAAGATACATCAAGAAAAAAAATTCTGTAATAAAGGGGGTCTCTAGTTTCAGGGGAACTAGAGGAACTTATTGCTCCTCCTTACAGTAACACCCTCTCCTGATTTTAAAGGGCCGGTAGCTGCAGTTCCATTTTTTTCCCTGCAGTGCACCTTCTGATGATATCGTGTATAATGTGTTCTCCAGTTTAATGAAATTACGTTCTAAGAACTTTTTGTGATGCACAGAATCAGAATTTAGTCCAGCAAGAATAGTACAGTAGCACAACTAGTACTCTATTGTTGTTTATAAGTGGATAGTAGAATGTGTTAGGGTAAATCTGCAACTGCATCTACTGTTCAGGAAATGCTCTTCTGATTGGTTATAGCTGGCTGTTAATCAGATGCACTGGGCAGGAGGTCTCTAGTCTTGCAGTTTGGTAAGAAAATTAATACACAGCAGGGGTCATCTATAAAAGCATCTTCTCTAACCTTGATATTTTGTTTGTTTATTAGTTTTATTAGACACCCTTTAAAAATGTTCTCAAAATAAAACCATGTAGTGTCAGAACCTTACTGGTAGGGATACAGCGATATCGATACTAGTATCGGTGCCGATACCAAGTATTTGGGCGAGAACTCACCCAAATGCTCCAATACTTACTTTCAATATTGGAACTTCCGGTCAGAGGAAGATCTCCCTCTGCCCGGCAGTACTAAGGGAGCATGGAGTAAGCTTCCTTGCCAATCGGAAGCCGGGAGGCGAGTCATAACCCGCCTCCCAGCTTTCTGATTGGTTAGAAAGCTGGCTTCACTTGTTGCTAGGCAGCCTGGTCTCCTGACCAATCAGGAAGTTGGGCGGCACCTCATGACCCGCCGCCCGGCTTCCTGATTGGTCAGATAGCCAGGCAGCCTCCAGAAGTGAAGCCCATGTTCTTTTGATAAAACACCAGCTACCCAGGCAATCAGGAAGCCGGGCAGTGGGTCATGATCCGCCCCCCAGATTCCTGATAATCGGGGCACATGGCACCGGTATCGGTATTTGGTATTGGCAAGTGCCCAAAAAAATATTGGTACTCGTACTCATTACCCCGAAATCGATGCATCCCTACATACTGGTATTGTGACCCCCATGGGTGTCATGAGTTTTCAAACATGTAATATGTAACTAATAGTACTATCTGCCCTCAGATATTAGGTCTGCATGGTAATACCAGCAGACTGGTACCATGACCTTACACATACCTGATACCACTGTTATTATACCATCACAGCACTCATTACATGATCCAACTGACAGTGTGAACCCATTGATAATGCGGCAACATTTCTGACTGTGATAGCATGTGTTTTTTGATAAAATTAAACAACACGGGCTAACTGGTAAATGGTATGTTTTAAGTGGCAATAGGTTTGCGTACAGGATTTTGAACTATGAATCCAGTCCATTCAAACCCCTGCAAAGTTAGTTCTACCCTCCAAGCTATAGTAACCAGTGCTAAATGTTTGGCATGGGCAGAGAGCTTTACATGAGAGAATTTCTCATAAACAAAGGTGAATTATTCTATCCACTGAGTTTATGGTTTGCAATACATCAAGCTTGTTTGTGGCTGATAAATATTTGTGGAAAATCCTAATCTTACCCTGGTAAATACCAACAATACGGACATCGACGTCACCGGACTCCTCCCCAAGTGGCTCCTTCGGCTAACGAAGGGAAGGGGGAGTAGTCCGGTGATGTCGATGTCTGTGACGTCACCAAGACCCCTTCCCATCGTTAGCCAACAGAGCCACTTGGGCCGGTGATCTGCCGGAGGAGTTTATATGGATGAATAGCCAGGCTAACAGCAGGGAACAGAGGACAGAGGACTGCCTGTGGTTTAATGATTGAAGGATTATCACAACTTGTGGATCACCTCGTAGTAGGGATCAATGTTTGGATGGTGAAGCATGGCATCTTTTGAGGAAGATTATTCACTTAGGATATTGATATTAGTTCTTGTTTATTATTGAAGATAATTGGGGCATTTGAAGCACTATTTTCACATTATTTCTTAAATATGTTGTTCTATTTACTTTTATTGTATGACACGTTTAATATACTAATTTGATGAATGCACTACAAGGTAAGAACTATAGATTTATTGTTTGGGAGATTATTATCATGTGATTGATTTGTTGTTAAGCTATTTTTCTGATCACGTTCATGTATTACTCATTAAGCAAATATTTTACACGTGTGATAGCCCAGTGCACTTTTTTATTGTTTACGTTTAAATGTTTAATATACTTTGAGCACAGCTGCTACTAGTAATATAGTCCTCCCTTAGCGCTGATTATTTTATTTGTTTATTAAATCTTTGCTCTCTTGAAGAATTTTAGAATCTGAAACTTCTGGGTGTATCCTCCCACCAGACACTATACTACACAGTATTAGTGATGTAGTGGCTGGTGGGTGGAATCACAGTGCCCAGCAGGGGGCAGGCTATCCAATACAACCAAAACATTCTGGATGCTAGAGCTCTTAAAGACAGAAAAGCGGTGACACAACACATTAGAAAGGTGAATATAAACCTTCTTTTTTCACAGTGATGAAGGGTAGCTTTAAGTTGGGTAAAAGTTATTTCCACTGACAATACGTAAATAAAATCTCAAAGAGAACCTTGCAGCAGATGACAAGGTCTATTTAATATATCAGGGCCACCTCTCCCATAATAAATAGCTGCATGAAAGAATGTTGATGTCCGCGACATCCCCAGACTCCTCCCCCTTCCCTTCGTTAGCCAACGGAGCCACTAGGGCCGGTGATCTGTCGACACTTATCGAGTTCTGCGACCGCCTGACTTCCAGTTTCGTTACAACTAAGAAGTTTGCCCAAGAAACTTGTTCTGCACGAGCGCCAGCCAAGGCATTGGCCTATACACATACAGCACAGCAATGAAGTAATAAAATGAACTAGGATCACAGTAATCCAGCACGTTATTATTCTGAGTTGCCCCACTCAAGCGGCGGCCATATTGAGTGGGGCACGTGAGATTAATAACGTGCTGGCTTATTGTGATCCTAGTTCATTTTATTACTTAATTGCTGTGCTGTATGTGTATAGGCCAATGTAGTTGGATCTGTATGTGCATTATAATCAAACGAAATTAATCGATTAATCGATTTTAAAAAAATGCGATTAATCGAACACGAAAATTTTAATCAGTAACAGCCCTAAAAAATATATAATAATGGTAAATTCTAACAGCAACAGTTGGCGCTGATCCTGTCACAACATAGGACGAGCGCCTCTCCCCTTCCGCTGCAGCGGTCTAAGGTCCCTGAGTCATCACATTCTATACACAGCGGACATGAGGACGCCGAGGGACAGTCCATTGCTGCAGTGGGGGAGGAGACAGGCTGCAGGGATCGCTGTCACAGAAAACTGGCCCTGAGGATCAGGTGATTATAACTTTGTTATTTTAGGTCCTAAACCAAAACCAGCAGATAACACATGTAGTGCAAGGGTAGCCCCACTGCAAGAGTTAATAAAAAATGTACCCAAGCTCTTTAAGTAAAAATGTTCTGCCTATACATACACTTTAATTGCTTTTATTTCATATGCCTTTATTTATATCTTTTTTTACATTTACATGTATACCAAACTGTCCTGTAAAAGTGACAGTAGCATTGGTTGGGACAAACTATGCCACTGCCAGAGGTGCTTGAGGAGCAGCACTTTTTCTTTTAAGAAGCAAATAAAAGATCATTTGTACGCTCACCTGTCAGAATTATAATTTGTTTTATCCCCGTCACTTCTTCTGGTCAGCTTGCTTTGCATGTAAATGTGGAGAACAATGCATGCATTAACTACATGCAGTTATCAGAATAAAATATTTTCTTAGTAGTGGTTCGTTATGTTATTATTATTTTGCCACTGTAACATCTTTTTACCATACTAAATTGCTAGGATGTCAAAAACAAAAACAAAATCCAAAAAAGGTAAAGGTTCCTTACCTTGGACCCCAAGATTCTGGCCTGTTCCTGTAGATGCTGGTGATATCACTCAGCCTCACCGAAGCCTTGTATAAAAACTGAGGATGCCAAATCTCATGAGAATTCGCTCCTGCATAGTGCACAGGGGGCCGGCATGAACTGGCCAGTAGCTGAGATCCAAGGTTAGTCAGTTTTTTTAACATTTTATTTTTTAATGCCTAGTGAATTAGCATGGGGGCATGAGGCTAGCAGATAGGAACAGGTTAACTTTTGCCCTTAAGATCCGTTTTAAGATATGATCTTAAATTTAAAAAATTAACCCTTTATTATGCAAAGCTTTATTTGGTATTAGAATGCCTTTATGTGTGTCATATGTAAAAAAAGTTGGCTAAATTCCATTTGCAAGGGCCATGCTATAAGATGTCATCATGGCTCCTGGTAGAAGTATGGTTTTCGAAAATCTTGTAGGACCGCACCGAGCAGCCGGGTCACAATTTTGACAACTATATCTAGGTAAAATGCTTCTGGTTTTTTTTTTTTTTTGGGGGGGGGGGGGTGTGCATTGATGAGTACTTCTTAAAATCTGTAAATAAAGTGATTTATAACTCCTGTTTTCAATTTTATTTGCATTGGGGTTGCCACTAATCTTCATTTATGTAAAGAAAACACACAGACAAATATGCTAAATACACGCAATATGAGATTTCCGGTTAATGCTTTTCTGAAACATGTTAACCCTTTTCAGCATGTTATCGAAAATTTTCCAACATTTAAAGGGTTATTCCCTACACAATAAAGGCTTCACTAGTGTTTACAGTGGGTGAAACATACCAGATTCAAACCTTTAGGCAAAAGAAAGTGTTTCATATACAAAACCATAGGAGTATTTACAGATAATTGGGATTGTCAAATGTTTCAGTATAATGACAAAGTGCAGAGATCCCCCCTAACTTCAACAGCCTCACTGCTTTTTGGTTTTTTGGCTGTTTTGCCCCAAGGGCTTGTGTTCCAGGGACAGGACAAATTAGACTCTTGCTTCTCTAACATGGGAGGGATCCTGTGATTTTAATATTTTCATTTTAGTCACACATATGGATTTTATTTCAAACCACAGCCACACACACACACAGATAAACATTAGACAGGGGAAAAAATCCAGTTCAGCACATGCAGATTTTTTTTTCCATATTTTTTTAAAGGTTTGCTTGCAGAGTACAGTAGTTTTAAAATGTTCACTATAAATGATTGTAGCAGTCTGAAACCTCTTAATCCGAATAGCTTAAATCCTATGGTTGTTTTGTAACAATAAAATGTTTGGCAGAAACAAGGTGGACTTATTTGCTTAAAAGGGTGTACCAGTATATAATATTTGAAAAAGTACAAAATATACTTGAATTTTCTATACTTATATGAAAACACATTTAGGTTTGCTTGCATGTTCATTATCAATGTGTGGCAGCTTAATTAGAATGTGCGTGAATGGGAGCGGGTGCTTGTAGTTTTATTATTATTATTTTTAAAATTAATTCAGCAATCCAAAATGTTTAATTTATTCTTAAAATGAATGCAACATTTGTAGAGAGAAATTAAAAGAAAATTATATAATTATGGTAAAATAATAATAGCATGGCTGCAATATCTTTTTTCTTTCTTTCTTTCGATCGATCA
>NW_017306402.1:1051926-1117474 GCF_000935625.1 Nanorana parkeri | reverse complement strand
TTTACAGGTCAGGAAAAATAACATGAAAAAAGCTACCTGAAGTAGTTGTTCGTCTTTCTCCTTTTACATGCAGTTTTAGATTCTCTTTAAAGGGGCATATTTATACAGCAGTGAATGTGACTTTCACCAAACATTCATGGATAGTGAATAAATCACCACCATTTATAACACATGCACCAGGAAGATTCACCTGTAGTGAATGTTTGGTGATTATCGGTTTCACTGCTTTATAAATATACCCCTTGGCATTTACAATATACAGTAACGAAAATATACAGTAAGTATGTAACAAGTACTTAATATCAATAAAGAGAATATTATTGAAAATGGTTATGTATAAAGAATACATTTTCCTAATCAGTTTTTAAAATATTATCATTCTAGTCATTCATTGTCATTCTTCAATTCTGATATGGTTATTCTTGTTAGTATGTGTTTGTATGTATGTGTATAAATAACCATGGATCTGTGAAAATGATTGTACTAATACATTATTTACATATATGAATTTTTAAAATATAATTTACATTATCATACATACCATAATATAAATTTGTTTTCCAAGTCATTTTGTTATAACATGTACTATTGTTTTAGGTTAGTATTTTTTTTTTCTAAATGTTATGTACCGAGTTTTTAAATATATTGATTTAACATGCGTAAGAGAAAAAATAAACAAAAATCACACATGCTTTTTAAATGTGTAACAAATGGAAAAAGAAGAAAACATTACCGTACAGTTTCAAACCTCTTTTACGGCTACCTAGCAGCTGAACTAATGAATCCTCTAGTGTTCTTGTGACTTATTAAGCAGTGAACTTTTTACTTGAACTCATGGTTTAATAAAGTAGTGATTAATCCACTTTTTAACATTTTAAAATGTGTTACACTTTATTAATTAATCTGCAGTTTGTCTGCTTTTTACGAGAGAGAGAGAGAGAGAGAGAGAGAGAGAGAGATAATACATTTATTTAAAGGAAAAAATGGATTCCTTAGGATCATTATGTATATGAAAATGGTCTACTTGCAGGGAAGAAAACAGCTCTATAGCACCCCATGCCTATTTGTATTCTTTAAGCAGTGCAGAAATGGTCACCTCTGGTGGCATCACACAATGTACCAGTGGTCGATAAGGTTCCAACAAAACCCTGTCAAGCCCAGGTCAATCACAGAGCAACAGGATCATTATACAATTTGCCTCATGTACAAAAGACGAATTGGAGGGATGCTATTGTTTTCCCTGTGATCCAGGTCAAATGATCTGTTACTTCTGTCATCATTTCCTATTGCCGTTGTTTTAAATTGACATTTATATACCATATGACAGTTGCTAACTGTAGTCTCACTTAATTAACATTTACTAATATGAGATCCTGTTAAAGTTATAATTTTTGGGCTGTGAGCTTGCTTTAGGACCACATGCTACAGCATCAAGCCAATTAACCAGTATTGCTGCCAAACTTTGAGAGTTATTACCGTATTTACATAAAAAAATATTAAAATGTAGTTTTCTGTACTGTAGTTGATACCTGAAAAGTCTTCATAATATATACATTGTATTATCTTTCATATGAAATTAATGCAAAGCGTTTTATTTCATGAAATGTATAACTGATACATGGTTAAGTAAAGCAGCCAACCAGAAATAAGCTTCCCTTAGTTTAGAGGAGTGCAAAAATAAGAAATCATTTTAAGTGACTGGTATGAGAATTTGGAACGTTTAAATAGAAAGCATAGGTGGTATAATGTTTAGCTGCAGCTTGTCTTCAGGCTGTACATTTCACTTGGATCCTTATGCAGGGTAATGGAGAACCAGCTGACATCTGTCTAATACTTTGCCAATTTCCCTGTTTTACCACTTTGCAAAACCTCACTCTCTTAAAAGTCTAACATGCACATTGTATCAAATACATAAACTGAGGATTGTCTCAGTTTGACAACAGCTTAGTTGCTTTAATATTTCAAGACATATCAAGCAAGTTTCGCAGACATTCTCTTTTTTCTTTACTCTTGTCTTTTTAGAGCCTCACTTATAATATAGATATATAACTATAATATATTATTATTATATGATTATACTCTAGATAATCAAGGATTCCACCTGTTCATATTTTCTTCTATAACCTGAAACCTTGTTGTCATATGCTTTCACATGACTGAATAAATGAAGTAAATAATCACACAATTTTTGGAGTGGAGATTCCAAACTCCCTTAGTAAATCAGCCATTTTGTGGCACTGTTCATGATTTGGAAGGTATACCCAATCACCATTTTTTTCTGCAGATATAGGGAATTGAACTAATGTATTGAAGCAGATCAGTTCATTGTGAAAGACCATGACCTGCACACTGTTATAAAAGTATCAAATCTAAAATATCTTAACGCAAACATGATTAAACAGTGGAGATTTTTAAGGTTACAAGATTTGATTACATCTTCAGCAAAATCCCAGTTTATTAATACAACCTAATCTAAATTTTACTTTGGAATTTGGGTTAACTTACTAGAAAAAAAGGGGCTGCTCAAGTTGCAAAGTGGATATCCACTGAGCTTAGTAAACAAGGTTTGTAAAGTATGTTCACTGCAATAAACCAATAACCTTTTTTTTTTAAGAATAAACCTTTTTATATATGCAAAAATAATTATATGAACGTATTTAAGTTAAATTTCATCTTTGATATACATTTAATATACACTTTAGATTACTTCACTGGGAAGCAGCTTTTGTTATTAGAGTTCTTCTATCATCTGCTTTTTTTTGTCTAAGTGGCTTGGAAAGTCTATGGAGATGGTCATGCTGCAGTGACATGGTTGGAAACTGCAAAATGCACAAACAGCCCAATTTATCCATTGTTAATCACTTAATTAACACACACAACCACAGACACAATCTCACACACACACATAGCTGTTCAAAGTTGTCCTCAAAGCCAAAATAATGTTTTGGTCGCGAACCGAATCAAATACTGTATGTGCTAAAAAGCACACAAAAAAGCTTCACAGCAAGTGTGCACAGGTCTGTCTGCGACCGAGATCTTGACTAGAGGAAGCCACAACCATGTGTCAGAGAGGGGAAGATGGCCGCGGGCGTGTTTGTCACCTATGTGCAGTTCACGAATGGAAGCAAAATTTTGCTGAACTTTCTGTCCGTGAACCGAATTGTTTGCGAACAGAAGCGATCGTGAACCAAGGTATTACTGTAAATGACCACCTTTAAGAGCAAAAAAGTTGAAGTTTTGTTCCCTATCAACAAATTCTTGATTTGTTGAAGGAGTAGAATGTGTTCACTCAGTGAATTAAGTAAAGTGGTAGTCATTTCAATCGTCTAATCACGCGCAAGCAAAAAATCCTGTTGGTTTATTAACCTTGCATGTGATTGGTTATTCAAAGTAAACACATCAATACCTTGTTTTCTAGGTGAACTGAAAAATATTTGTTCTAAGTGAACCATTTCAACTCGTTTACTTAATCAACCTCTTTTACAGGGGAGTCCCTAGAATCATAGCCACTTGAGGCGGGGGGTGATGATAATGAATGTTACCGGGGGGAAGGTGATGGTGGTAAAGGTTTCCAGGGGGGTGGAGAGGTGCTATTGTGATGGTGCACATTACAGTGGGGGTGGAGGGGGGTTGCTGCCAGTACCTCTGGCTCAGGCTCTACGCTTACTGATCTCACTGGTTACCAGGAGCTGCCGTCCCCCACGTAACCCAATAAGATGCCACCTGAGGCCATTGTCTCAAGCTGCCTCAATATGGGGACGACCCTGCTTACATACTCTTTATTACGAAACTGATATCACCCAATTCACTGAATGAAAAAATTTAGGTAGGGGTGTGGGATTCCATTTTACTGACTAAAATTGATAGCTACTTGCATATACCAACAAAATGGTGGGAATATTACCCTAAAGAGAGATAGTGAAAACATGCCGCATGGGATAGACTTGGCATAGATATGTCAGGTTCTGGGATAAATAGTAGCTTTAATTGTATTTACTTCCATTTTTACAAAAAAACAAAGGAAAAGCTTCCTTTAAATCAGTGGTTCTCAACCTGTAAAACCTCAGGACCCACATTTGTCCTTGGTCATTAAGTCGCGACCCATGTCTCACCACAATGGAACACACAGCATTGCAGTACCGCATGTTCCAGTGCCTGTGATTAAACTGTGGGCGAAAGGTGTGTTCGGAGGTGCAATTCAAATTAATTGCAACATAATGCACCTCCCGCCCTTCCCGAACCAGAACAAACAGTAGGTGCAATTGCGTGGTAGTTTGTGACTAAGACACTGACAGACACACCCAACCACAGACACAATCACACACACACATACACACTCCCAAAAAATATTTTTAGGGGTTCAGTGTGGGCTGCTGTGCTGTAACAGAACTCCATTCATATGTGCATTGCTTATAGAGCTCCTTTGCACTCCCTGTAGAGGTACCGGGAGCCCGAATGTGATATCACTCCGGTCACATGAGGGAACGGTAAGCAATGCACATAAGGTTGGAGCTCCCTCATGGCCCACCCCACCTCAAGCTGAATGGCTGCTCGGCACGAGAACTGACAGTGCTGTGCTAGGGGTAGGCTGAGGAGCCTCTCACCTAGTGCAGTGAAAGGCATGCAGCGACCCATTGAAAATAGGGTCGCGACCCACTTTTGGGTCACGACCCACCAGTTGAGAACCAAGGCTTTAAATGATCTCTACCTGCAATGAATGTTTTATGTTTCTTAGTAACATCACGCCTGTTTTTGCCCCTTATAAATAAAGTGGATATGAATGTTTGCAATGGAATGTATGACATCTTGTGACTACTCACTGTTTTAATAATCAGGTCTGCATTACTTTAAATCTTTCCAGCTAATGACATTACCAACAATTTCCATCACAACTGCATGATGTTTACCAGCGAAGCAATTGTGAATTTCACATATTTTCCATTAAGAAATATATATTTATATCCTTTGAGATTGTTCTTCTTACGTTTTTTATTACCCTTTATTTATAAAGTGCTGACATATCCAGGAAGACTTTAACGAATGTGAATTTAAACTACGTAACTAAATACACACATTTATTCTGATATGAATTGAAAGGCAAAATGTGAACATTTACATCATATTCATAAATAGATGTGAGCTACATCAATAGACTCTTGCCAGATGGAAAATACCATGAACCAAGCTTTCTTCTTACAGTTTATTAAAACACACCTCTGTGGGGTTATGCTGGTTACAGGGTCTTCCCATGCATGTTTCAGCTTTGGTTGAGGTAAATTACCCACTGACATCTCTTATACTGTATATTCCCAGGTCTATGAAGGCATTTTACTTTTAATGATGAATGTTGCTTTTGTTTTACACTAAGGAGAATGCAATAGAAATTGTGAGATTCAGTGATGGGTGAAGGAACAAAAGCATAAACTCACACAGTAGGCCATGCCAATGCAATACTAAGAGATACAATTGGTAGGGGATGCAGCCTAATTAATTTCAAAGTTTGGAGTGAGCTTTTGATACAGCTGTGGTTATATGCCTACTATTTGTTGCTGAAGAGTCTGCGGAATTCAAGACTATACATGTGGAGGCTGATTCAATTATCCAGTTGTGTAAAACTCAGATTCTTGTTTGTCTATCTCATCTGCACATGATTAGATAATAGATAACTGGAGTGAATTTTCATACTTTTTGTTGTGTTAAGATTCTCAACTCTTTTAGGAAATTAGCCTCTTGGTCTATGCTTGACTTTGTAGACACGTTATCAATAACTTATATACCAGAGGAACTTCTTAAAGATTAAACTTGTCTATCACTGTAGATGAGCTTTGGATTTATCATTATATGACTTATAATCTGCATCAACTAAATGTCCTTTCTGTGTGGAGCTTGTGGTGATTGTGGAATGTAAGAATCACTGATCTTTGTATTACTGTTTTGTTAATTTGACAAGTACTTTCAGATATTGTTAACCTCTAGCTTCCTGTTTCAGCAGAAGAAGATGGATCCAATAAAAACATTCACAACTCTATGAGGATTTGTATTCTGTTCAACTGGTCTTGTGATACAGGAACCTATACTAAACAATACACCCAGGTCCTTCACTCACACTTAACTGAATTTGAGTAATACAACCATGTGTTAGAACTACATTGGCCTGTGATTGGATAAACAATGCATGTGAATGAAATCACAGCTATGCTCTCTCTTAGGTTCAGTAAGATCACAGAGTGCAGCAGTTTTGCCCCTTATTTTTACAGTCTTTAAATCTGATATCAACAGAGATTCAGATACATATGTAAACTGTGTGCAAAAATAAATGCAATCATAGGTGCACCATTTTGATTAATTGGTGTTTTTTTTTTTAAATATCTGCCAGCAGTTTAGCTTTACATTTGCAGTCATCAGGGGCGTCCCGAGGCCAGGTGTCACCCGGAGCAGATACCAGGGGACACCCTGCTGTGACGTCATTGCGCACGCGCATGACATCATCATGCAGTCATCACGCAGGTATAACGCGCGTCATCTTGGTGATACCTGCCGGCGGCCATCTTGGTGATGGACCCCGGCAGAGAGAGGAGGGGACGTTCACCCGGCTTGATAAGGTATGCCGCCGGGTCCCCTTCTCTCTGCTGCAACTGTTGGGCTCTTGGTCCCTGGCCGAGTGCCTGACTTTTCAGAGGGGGTGACACCAAAATGACTGCCACCCCTCCAATGGTGTCACCTGCGTGCGGGCCGCACCCACTGCATCCCCCTTGTGACACCACTGCCAGTCATTACTCTTTAAAGAAGCAATGTCTCTTTGCCCATTCAGCATCCCCTCACCCTCCCTGACCCAGTAAAAGCTACCTTACCTGTGATACCCCACTGCTGTGAGTCACAGCTGGCGCCAAAATACCTGGTGTCAGCTGATGTCAAAGCTTAGCGGGAGCAGTGAAATCACCCCCTTCCTCTCATGTGACAGTGTTGGTGCTTGGTGATTGGCCAGTGCTGTCATAAAGGTGCAGGAAGACAGTTTATTCCTGCGTAAGCTGTGCCTAAGGCAAATTAGAGCTTATACAGGGCTTACTTTCCTTGTAAAGCTGGCCATACACCTTACAATTATCTGCAGATTTTCTGTGGTCAGGTGGAAAAGATGCAACAGATTCCTCCATCTACACTTAACTGTGTGGATGGAGTAATCTCCACCTGGGCCAATCTGTTGCACTTTTTCCATCTGACCACAGAAAATCTGCAGATAATTGTAAGGTGTATGGGCACCTTTACCTGTTGCTAAATGGAGAAGGACAGGAGCTAAAGGAATGTAAGTGTGTGCTTATCTTGGGGCTGACAATAAAAAGAACTTGCTACTTTGCCCTTTGGAATTAATTATTACTTGCTCAATGTAAACATTCCACCCTTATTAAATGAGCCTCTTTAAGGCAAAGCTAAATGAAAATTAATAAAAAGTTGACAAAAATTGAATTTTTCCTTTTAACATCTGTTCTTAAAAATAATGCTAATTATTTTTTTTGTCACAAAATGCAGAAACTATCTTGCACCAACTTTGGGACTTTTCCATTGTTTTTGTACATGGTTACATGGTTAGTGAACAAACTTTGTAAGATTGATTTAGTTTAGTTGATTTTTATTTGATTAGTGGATTATTTTAAAGCCCTTCAAAAGTTTCATTCATCTACAAAAGTACCAAGTCCAAAATGTTTTGCAGTTGTAATGGGTTAATAACTCAGACTCTCAAAAGACATGAAGGCTGCTGACTATGGTAAGCATAAGCACCTGACAATCATGCTTAGCTGTGGCGTTGAAGGAACAGCTTGGATATTTTCACATATACATTTATATCAACAATTTAGTTATGTGCTTGTCAGGGTCAAAATTGGGTCAGGTATCAAAGGCGATACAAAGTGTGAAAGGTGGTTGCTGTGTCATTCTAACTGCAAACGGCAATCACGGTTTGGGTTCTTTCTGACAGTACCACCCTTCAGAGCCAACGATAACAGAAGGTAATGTATGCCAAGGCCTGTCAAATTAAATACTCATTGTACAGCAGTCCAAAACATTGGTTCATACAGAATTTCACTCAGCACTCCCACTTCAAGGTAAGATTATGTAGCTGATGTGTGGGAAGCCATTTTGTTTAAAAAAAAAACTACATAACCATTCCAAATAAAATTTCATATTTCAATTAAACTCTTTGTTTAGTCATATTTTATTATTTTATATCATTCTTAAAATAATGTTAAATTATTAAAATATTAAAAAATAGCTTTTAAAAATCTCCTCTGTTAATGGTTCCCCCCAATTCTCCCCCTTTTCTCCATTTAGCACAATGAAATGCCTTGTTCATTTTTACACTATAAGTTTTTATAAATGTGCATTTCTTTAAAGAAATACCAGAGAAAATGATTTCCACATACACCACTTCCTTCCTTTTTTATTTTAAAAAGATTCCATAATAGTAACTTGATAAGCAATGCATCAAAAAATCAATACTGGAACAAGAATATATAGAGTAGGCATCAATAATATGCAGCTCAGGGGATGGGCACCTTTCCTGTGACCAACTACAGGTTTCCTCTTCCCCCAAAGCAGCAGAGAGACGCATCTGTACGTGGTGGATGAATGCTGGGGAAGGTGGTGGAGGGCAGGCAGGAGAAGTGGTCACAGCTAAGTGTGGCAGGTGTTGGGTGGGTGGAATAGCCAGTGAGGCTGTGGCTCCAGTGATAGGTGATAAGCAGGCATGATACTCAGTGATGCCCCAACTCTAGTGATGCTGAGTAGAGTGAAATGTTGCATGCAAGGTTGTGTGAGCATGGTGAGTAAAATGCTAATTCTTAAGTGCAAGGCCCTGCATGTCTGATTAACAGATCTAGTGAAAAGTACAGCTCTATGACTAAAACTGTCAGATAAATATTTTGCTTTTTATGTAAATACTTTGCTATTCTACTTGGCACGATGTGCATGAAAGTCTAGGACGCTAAAATCTGCTTGAAACACTGCAGAAAAAAAAATACTTTTTACAACTGTGGCCTAAAAGTCACTATATATATGTGGACTAGAACATTTTACTTTTGTGTTAAGACTTTGGGGAAAATGCACACAACATTAATTTGTACTTGTCAAACAAAAACTACATCAAATAAATAAATAAACAAATAAATAAATATGTTGGCTAGCCCAGTTACTTCATGAGAAGAAAACCATTGTGTGATGGACACTCCTGCGCTTATTGAACCACACAGACGGCAATTAGAAAACTAGCCCAGAATATTTCAATATAACTTAGTTTTCAGATCCAGAGCCCAAACTAAGCTAACACATGTATGCATTCCTTTCCCTGTGCCTGTCTGCCCTTTTACACAGCCAATTAAGAGAGTCTCTGTCAAGCACAACCTCCATATAAAAGTGCTCTGGAGTACAGCAGCCTCCAAATTCTAACTTGGGTTTGTACAAGCCTCTCAGTGTTAGAATAGTGGTTCACAATCTATATCTGCACTGAGGGTACACACCCTCATTATGTTTATCATCAATACAGCACACTGGTAGTGCCTTAGGTGATCTCATCATTCATCATAGTCACATTACTTGCCTGTGCTCACTAGAGCTGTGTGTGGCAATAGTGATTAACATCCCTGTGAAAATGAAAATTGGCAGAAACCTGTAGTGAGTTCTGTCAGTTAACAAATGCCTTGTAACTATGAATGATGGTGATGGCTTATGGCACTGAATGAGACAGGAGAAAAATGAATTACAGCTGTAGGTCTTACTGGCAATTAGCAAATGTACTGTAACTGTGAACAATGATGAGATATCCCCAATGGATTAAGTGTGTATAACCACTTGAAGGTGGTTATACTCACTAAGGCAATATGTCAATGAAGGATTTATAGTGAATGCAGAATCATGGTTTTTTTTTTTTTTAGTTAATAACTACATAAACTTCCAATACCTGAGTTTACTCCAGGCAGAATATGTTCTGTGTGGCATTCAGCTTTGGAAAAGTTGACATAAAGGAGAGCTGGACACAAAACAAATGCAGTACACAAGAAGACTTTCAAAGTTTAGCTTTTCCTCACAAAGTGAACCAACAACTAGGAACCCGGCCAGGGACAACTGCTAGATCCTGGCATGCAAGGCACGTGGCTCATATCTACTGCCAGATGCCTACATGACTGTATACCAGGACATGGGAAGTGAAGCCTGTGGATGCAGATATTTTTACTGGGCTTAGCTTTTGAAATTGTAAACTCTAGTGATGTTCTAGAAGGGTTAGGGTCCCTATAAAAGGAGGTCAAGAGTCCTGTGAGTGCTCAGTTGCCAGGAGGACATCACCTATATAAGCTCCCCACCCACCCCCCTTGTCGCAGCCTTTATTATGTGGTATGTCACCCTTATCTAAAGGAAGACAGTTTTGAAAACTTTGATGATTTATATTGATTACGACTCGAGTCTTAGTGGTTTAGCTGGCTGGAGTTATTTAAGTATTTACGGATTTCTTGATTTAATATTTCTTACTGTTTATTTTAAACCAATAATAAAGGGCCGTGTGAAATTTTCTTCCAATTAAAATGTATTGTTGTGTTTATTTATTGATTGCATGTTGAGTTTAATTGCTTAAAGGGTTATTAAACCTTCAGGGGATTTTGCGTAAATCTACTGCTAGCAAGCAGTAGATATATGCAAAAACATTGGAGAAATTTAAAAAAACGTTTCAAAAGGGTTTAAACTTACCTGTGTCTTCGCCACGCGCTCCCGTCCGAAGATCTGAAGATTCCGGCCGCAAAGGGTCTTGGGGCAGGCCCATGCGAAGTTCAGATCTTCAGCCGGGAGATGAGGAGAGACACAAGGCAAGTCAATGCAGGCAGCCCAGCAGCATGCACCTGCACAGACTCCATGGGACACAGAAGACGCAGCAGTCAGCGCTGGATCAGAGACCGGCACCAGCGCTGGAGGGACTGATGTAAACTACAGGAAAGACGAAGATGATCGGATCAAGAGGCATCATTTAAGGTAAGTGCATACACCAGCATTGGGGGGGGGGGGGACATTTTTTTTTTACTTTAATGTCACTTTAAGTGGGGTCTACTGTCTGCAATCCCATGAGCACTCCACCACTGTTGGTAAGCTCACTTGCTTGGAGAGTGCAGGGAGGACATAACATAACCAGTGGAGCTGGAATTATTAGTGAAATCTTAGCTAAAATATTTTTTATACAACTGAGAGTCTGCAGCTAGAGGGGTTGCATTTAAACAGTGAGGGGGAGAATTTATCAAAACTTGAGCAGACACAATATGGAGCAGTTGGCCATGGTAATCAATCAGCTTCTCTCTTCAGTTTGCTCAGGTAAGATTTGAAAATAAGAGATAGAAGCTGATTGATTCTCTGCTCCAATTTTGATAAATTCACCCCTGAGTGTAGTAATATAGATAGATTGTGTATGTAATGTGGCTTATGGACTACCAAATGGAAGGTTCTATGGGAAAGATGAACTCATTACCCAGCAACTGTGTTTGAAACTACATTTCCCATCAACCTTCAGTGCTTCATGTTGTTATCAGTGTGGAAGATGGGATGAATGGCATAGCTACATCATGAAGACTGTATATAACTTATTGCAGCTCATAATTTTGTCTAATGTTAGTGTACAGTAAAAAAAGGAAAGGAATATACATAATCTGTTTTATTTTATTATCTTGGTGCCCTCACAGACTACAATAGAGAACTTGTTAAGCTATCAAACCACCTACTTGTTTGTTTCCTTCACAGATAACTTATCGGTGTATCACCGGGTGGAAAAAGATATCTCCTGAAAATTAGGGAAAGGTACTGTTAGTGTAGTGCTAATTGCTTATTTACGGTGTAAGAAAAACATACTCACAGGGACACAACTTATGATTTTTGACAGTTTTTAATGTAGGCCTCAAACTAGATAACACAACAACCAAGTTCTGCTTATGAGCAAGATACTCTTTCCAGAAACATAGACTGTATGTGCAAATGTCTCAGTAGACTATTTATATACAGGTTAGCATAGTAGAACATGATACACATACTAAAGATGCACCAATACCGGTACTTACAAGTACCGATACCGGTATTTTTACTAGCATGGAGTGGCATAATCATTACCCACTGTTCGGCTTTTTGATTGGCCAGGAAGCCAGCTCCCTGCTGTTTGGCTGGCCCTGCTTCCCAGCCAAACAGCATAGAGCCGACCAAACAGCATGGAACTGGCTTACTGGTCAATCAGGAAGATGGGCGGCGAGTCATTACCCACCGCCCGGCTTCCTGATTAGAACTTCCGGTCAGAATCTCCCTCTGACCGGAAGTTCTGGTATCGGGGGTAAGTATCAGAGCATTTGATTGAGTAGGTGCACTAGTTATCAGTATCGCTGCATCCCTAAAAAATACTCTGAACCATGGCACAGATTGTCTGGCTGCACTTGGGAAGTACCTTAGACTCTCTAATAACTGATGTAAAAGAATAGCTGCTTTGCAAATACATAGGGTTACTTATACCCTAAACACAATTTTCCCTCAACAAAAAAATTACTTTTTAGTCTTTCTGTATCTCGCTGAAGTTTCTTCTGCATTCTTGCACACTTTCCATTATTTTGAGAACCCTTCCTGTTCATCTCTATTTTCTATTACTGCTGCTGGCTTGGGTCATCTGAATCCCAAACAACACTATACCAGAAAACACTTAGCTAGCATAGCCAGGGCTCTCTATGCCTCTTCTGGACACAGCAAAACTCAGCTCCTTCTACAGTTACTCCCATTTTCCAACAGGGTGTCTTTCAATCTAAATCGAAACTGGCTCTCCTCTCACAATGAGGTCATCCAGGGCCGTCTTTAATATTGATTGGACCCTGGGCAAACATTTTCTTGGGCCCCCCACCATGCCCCCCATGCAATATTGCCCGCTATATGCTGACAGAGCAGAGCAGTGCTGCAGCTGGGATGGATCCAAAAAATACTGTCCAGATCCACCCCACCACCTGATTGACAGCTGACTCTACCTCTCTAGAGGTTGTGTCCGCCCCACTCAGTGCAGGAACTGAGTGATCAGCGGTATGTGATCGCTCAGTTCTCGATCAATAGAGTCAACCTGTGGCAGCTTCAGTAACTAGGGGGAAGAGCGCATTTCACTCTCCCCAGAATTCTACTTTCATGGTAAATGTGTGGATAATTCGCCACCTACCACTTCCACTGCATAGAATAGCAACAAAAATAATAATAATGACACCTGAGCATGTCCCCTGGTGTCATTATTATTATTATTATGTCCCCTGGTGTCATTATTATTATGTCCCCTGGTGTCATTATTATTATGTCCCCTGGTGTCATTATTATTATGTCCCCTGGTATCATTATTATTATATCCTCTGGAGTCATTATTATTATGTCGTCGTCCCCCGTGTCATTACTATTATGTCCCCCCTGTGTCATTATTATGTCCCCTGGTGTCATTATTATTATGTCCCTGGAGTCATTATTAATATTATGTCCCCAGCCAATCAGTGTTGAGTCGGGCAAACAAATCTGATAATATGGTGAGACGACCCCCACCCTGCAGACACCTCATTCCCCTCACATAGATCCTTAGCAGCCATCATTACCGTGCCAGTCCCTCGGCCAGATACCGCTCTCCAAGCTCTCCCGGATCGGCCCACCTCTCCTGTGTGTACAGCGCCAGCGTGATCGGCCCTCAGCCTGCTACTGCGCATGCACAGGATTTCTGATTGAGAGCGCTGGCCAGTCTGTGTGTCCGCAGTAGCAGGCTGAGGGCCGATCACGCTGGCGCTGTACACACAGGAGACATGGGCAGATCTCGGAGAGCGGTGTCTGCCCAGCTGGCCGAGGGACTGGTATGGTATTGACTACTAGTGAGGATCTATGTGAGGGGAATGAGATGCCTGCAGGGTGGGGGTCGTGTCACTGTAATAATAATAACACCAGGGGGACATAATAATAATAATGACACTGGGGGTACAGTGTCTGTGCCCCTTTTGCCCCGCCTTAAAGACGGCCCTGAGGTCATCTGTTGTAGTTATGGACCAATAATAAAAAGCAACAGTGGCTGGGACTAAACTCAACATTCTTTTAACTGCTAGGGGTCTGCCTCACCAATCATGTTTGCAGTTCTACAGTTTAAACATTGTGGCAGGCTAACTACTGTGGCTTCTATAATATTTGCTGTTTTTGAATACTATAAGCATAAATATTGCAATAAAAAAACACTACTATACTACTATATTTTTAATTCATGTGAATATATTTTAAATCAGAAATTTTAGTCGATTTGTTACTTTTTATGTGGACACACCTTTTCTCAAATATTGTTCCATTTAGAGAGGGTATTCTGTCGGTCTAAAGTTCACAGCAGTTATAGCTCCCATTTACCTTCCTCCAGGTCTGGTTCTGTTTGATTATGGATAGGGATTCCTAAGACCTATATGACTGCTTTCTATTGTTCAGCTCTTACTACAAATCCCTTTTCCAATTTGTCTGTTGTCTTCATTTTGTAAGGACTTCAAATGCAATTATTTGTGTCTAAATTGAGCTGATATCTCAAGAGACTCAACAGTGTAATGACTGGACTGGCTTTATGATGTTTACAACAACTGGGATTTCCTTTGAGTAGTTACAATAGTTAAACATTCAGAAAAATAGGGAATTGGTTGCACATCAATCTATCCTATTCATAACATACTATGTTTATAAACCAGTGATGGCAAACCTTTTTGAGCCCAAGTGCCCAAACTGGATCACTAAAACAACTTATGTATCTCAAAGTGCCAACCTATATTGTACCAGGAGTCGACCGATATGGATTTTTAGGTACCGATAACGATTATGGGCCACCTTTCAGGCCGATAACCTATATCAGGTACCGATATTCTATTTACATCCAGTTGCACAAGCTGCTGAATGTAAACAGCAGGCAGTCACCTGACCTCAGTCGACCCCTAGCCACCGGCTTTTATTTTTTCATTTTTGTATTCTGACAGTGGCAAAACAGCAGATAGCAGGGCAATCAATAGCCAGCCTGCTATTGGCTATTGCAAAAGTGGCCAACGGCCGCTGGCAAAATAAAAATAAAACCGATAGCAGAGGTGTTAATGCTTTCCCAGCTGTCTTCTATGGGGTTTTTTTCTTTATATTCTGACACCGGCCGCTGTCAAAATACCTGAAAAGGGCGGGCAGTTCAATGGCTGCCAGCTTCTGACCGGCTCCTTTGATCAGCTGATCGAGGGATGCTGTCCAGACAGCGGCACCCAGTGTGCAAATTTCAAGAACCGGCTGAAATTTGCAGTGTTTATTATCGGTAATATCGGTCACAGCAATGAGACAAGCTGGTTTGCCCTCGCTGTCCTAGAACATGTCAACATAACGCCTTATCCTATACCTGAAATTCAGTACCCCAAAGTGTTTGGATGTCCTCTAATTTTTAATGCTTCAGGTATATTCTTTAACGATGTTTAAGTTATTTGAATGCCTGGTTATCTTAGAACGTGTCATCATTATGCCTTATCCTATACCTGTCTAGCTTTTTTCTTGCACTTCATTACTACAGTATTTCTTATCCTTCATACAGCTACCAATGGTTATAGTCCCCAGAATTGACATATGCCCATCTGCAATTTTATGTCCTTCACGGAATCAACCTAGGTAGCTGGTTCATGCATTTTTATTAAAATTGTCATTGGTCCTTTGTATAGTCATATGCTTAACTGCTATGTCTTACCTATTATATTTCCTTTAGATTGTATGTTCTTGCATATATGAACTCCCAACCCCACCTACCCTCAACATCAGGTTAATCATTGTGAAAATATTTTAAGATTTCCAGAATTGTAATGTGCTGCAGAACATAGTACAATGTAAATAAAGAGCAATAATAAAAAATATTAAGATGGAGAATAGTTCCTCTGCTGATTTGCAACCTTTTTCTGAAAGAGGACACTTTATAGCTCAAAAAGTACTTAGAACAAAAATACAGCTAATAACTCTTACAGTATCCATTCATTAGAATTCTATATTTCTTTTGTTACATTCCAAATTCAACACATGAAAATAGAAGGGAAATAACACCTTATATAGATATCTTATTCTATATCTCATGCTGGCCATGTTCTGTTATGCAAATACCAGCAAATGCCACACACACTGTGGGACCTGTAATTTCCTGAATGACCCTTATTGACAGACATTATCCACTGTCGTCCTACACATGCTGCAAACATGATACGGTACGTCTGCATATATATGCATCGAGAGTTTTCCAGTGTTCTGTAACATAAAGAAAATTAATGACGCTATTCTTGATTTGTAAAACGTTCTGACAGGTCTCCCTGGTTAAAACAATCAAGGGATATACATTTAATAAAAAGTTCATATCACAAATAAATATACTTAACATCTGAGCATCAGATACCACCGGCACAGACACAGGGGCTCAGTGTAATGCATAGCAGTCCTCTGTACCTCCACTGTAGTGTATTTGGAAAGCAATGCTTGACTTCCTTCCTTACCATGAAATCTAATCAAGCTCACATCCTACCTACCTCCCATACAACCTCTAAAGATATCATTTCTGTTTCAAATTGGTTCAGCCTATTGGCTTTAGTGCAGACCTTTATCAGTATATTCATGCACAAACAATGCATTGTACTTCTTACTCCAGTATACAGAAGTTTACATAAACATTACATTAGAATAGTTACATAAAAGTATGTTAATATTTCCTGCTTTTTCTTTTTTTTTTATAAAATAATGAAATATATTATATGAACCTGTAACATGCTAACAGTTTTCAGAAAGATGATAGTATTTCCCCTGACAAAACCTTAATTTGCTTTTCTCTTCAGGATGACCCCGTCTCTGTTCAGACACTGTCTACTTCTTGGACTGAGATGCTGGCTCTAGATGACGAAATCATATAAATCCTGGTGTCTGTGTAGTTCTTGGCTGTGTTTGTGAATATATGACACAGATCGGCCACTGGTTGCAGCTGTTCACCTTATGATTTGCCACAAAGTTACAGTGTTACACTGATTTTTGGGGGATAAAAGACTGTGATAATGCTTCCTCCTGCCCGCAGAAAGCTGATGACATCTCTGACTAGGCAAGTTCACTTTACTGGAACTTAGGGACTGCCTTCCTTTTATTTTTTTTATTTTAGAACATACAAAAACAAATAAAACACCTGAACTTGAAAAATAGGTGTACAGCAGCAAAAACAAAACACATATCATATAGACATATGGAAAAAATAGTCAATCAGACATCAACCAGATCCGACCAAGGTCTAGCTTTTAAATATGAGATTACGTAGGAATCTGTTTCATTTGGGTCTTTGTTTCTTTTTTTTCTGTAATTTGCATATGCATACACATAAGAAGGCATAAGACAACAGAACAAAATACGTGAACAGCTAAAAGTCTCAAAGAGAATTTATAGTCTAACGAAAGAAGAACAGAAAGGAGAAAAAGAAAGATCAAGAAGAAAAGTGGTAGAGAGAGCTTCCAAACAGGTCAATCAGGCCCTCATCCCTTGACCTATCATCTATGACCTATCCCTATCCAACTCATAGTTGCTGCAAGATCTGGAGAAGTGGTGAATTTCCTCCTATAAAACCATGTCTTGTTAAACTTCTCTTCTTGGTGTCTGAAGGAGGCCATGAGACATTCCGTCTTGCTGTTTACCGCCAGAGAGCAGGTATGCACATTTTCGCAGCATTGTGCAGGTGAATCACTAGTGGCCACTTGTAACTGTTACATGTAAGGTCCGGGAGTTGTAGAAGGGTACCCGCTTGGTCATTCCAGAGATCCATCGCAGGGAGCTTTAAAATCAATGACTGAACCCCTCCCCAAAATTCTCTCAGTTTAACACATGACCAAAAGGTATGTAAGAGGATACCCTCAGCGTAGGGACTGCTTTTTAATGATGAAAGGTAGAATGTATTTATGTAGACTTGTAAAGTTGATATAATGTTTAATTTAATATCTCCGGTGGGATATAGGGGGGGTGCCTACTTATCCAGTGCTCCTTTGTGGACTATCTTCGGGGCTCTGCCAAGCACATTTTACTTTGAGTAGTATCCATAATAAGAACACCATAGAAGGGTATTATTTTATATCTGACCAGAGAAGTCAGGGCTACCCTAATCAGTCTGGAGCGTGAAGACCGTCACTCAGATCAAATGTTAGAAAACAATAAATAATGATATATTTAATAGAGTATTCCACTGCCAGTTGACAACTGCAGTTGGACACAGGAGAGAAGGGATGAGCTTTCAGTTTGGGTCAACCATAAGTTGAACACCAACCTAGCTTGTTCGCAGTTCATGGAACAGGTACACTAAATATCCAGATTTGGCCAGATCGCCCACCCGCTCGATCTTGTGGCTGCTGCAGCCAGAAGTCATTCATTTAGTGGTGGTATCACTCCATTACAGCTTCTTTCCAACAGATTTGTTTACAATGCAGTGTCAACATAGCACCAAGATACTGTTATTTGTAACAGGTGTATCAGCAGGAGAGGATTGTCATCCATGTCTTTGGGGAGGCTGCTATGGATTGTCTGAGATGGCTAGGCCTAAAGCCTGGGGACTAGCAGTATGATCATACTGGAGCCTTATGGCTGGAGGCCCAGTGGTTATCACAAGGGTGAACATGACTAGTGACTTCTACCTCAAGTATTGCTTTGTCAAGTGCTCTACCGGCTGTGCATGGAGACAGTGACCACACTCTGCCATATGATGGAGTCTACATTTGCCTGGATGATCCTAACCCTCAACCTCTCTTCCTGAAGTTCTACAGTAAGTTCTGGGAGCATCATATCTACTGTCTTGACATGGTTTTAATCTATCACCATAAAGGGCAGTAAGTGCTAGTGGCCAAAGTGAGTGAAATTACCCCTAGACAAGAAGATCACCAACCCTAGAGTCAAGGTGTGTGAGTGTGTTGTGGATCCATTATAGAGGTTTCTTACCGAGGAAACACAGGTAGACCCGCTAGTTCTTTTACTGTAGATCAAACTTTGGAGCCAGCGGTAGTGTTATCCTGCATTGGGTATCACTGACCGACATAAGGGTGACACTACATATACTTTTAGGGCTTTTTGGGACTGTGTAGAGTTTCTACATGCCTAACAATACACATACATGGTAGCCAAATATAAGACAATATGAGGGTCGTTAGGTCCACAAGGCTGGCTGATTACTCCCTGGCTCCAAAACGTATTGCAATGGCTTGGGAAGACAACTGTTTAACATGATTACTTTGCAGGAGTCGTTGTAAAAAGGTGGCAGCTTTACAGTGATCCTGGCCTATTGATAACATTCCACTAAACTTGTCAACTTTAAGCCACCCTTTCAGAAAGCACCCTTTTCCAGCAAAGATTTTCCAGCAAAGATTTAAAACCACCTTAGCTTTAAAGTGACATTAAAATCTATGCTGGTGTAAGGACTTGCCTTAAATGATGCCGCATGTTTCGATCATCTTCTTCTTTCCAGTAGTTTTCAGGAGTCCCTCCAGCGCTGGTGCGGGTCCCGGATCCAGCACTGACTGCTGCGTCTTCCTGTCCCATGGAGTCATTGCGTGTGCACGCTTCCAGCTGCGTCCATTGACTTACCTTGTGTCTCTCCTCTTCTCCCGGCCGAAGATCTCTACTGCGCCCACTCCACGCTCCTTTGAATCTTCAGATCTACGGACGGGAGTGCGCAGCGGAAACACAGGTAAGTTTTAACCTGTTTGGTGACTTTTTTTTTCCAATGTTTTTGCATACATCTACTGCTTGCTAGCTTATCCTTTAAGCCCATATTTGTTTAAAATGAAGTCCACCCAAAACTGATCATTCAGCCATGCGTCAGTGGAAGCAGGGTCAATCCCCACCTGCTCCGATGGATATTCCATAAAATACATGATATTGTACAATACATTAACAAATCTATAATTGAACAGTGAAAGTGTAACATCCATGCAACAGGTGCACTTGTGGGTCAGAGTCAGTAACCATGATGGCAATATCTGTCCTTAAGAATCTCTAACAGATAAAAAATTGTTGGTTGGCTATTTAGCTCACCTATGCCCATCTATTATATAAATATCAGATTAAGTTAAACTTACCCTTTAATCCATTTGCAAATAAAGATGTCTTAACTAAATCAACATGCACATACATACATACACACGCATAGATAAACCAGAAGCTGAAAGAGAGAAAAATCTATGATATATATAATTCAGAGCACTAATGATCAGCAGCCCGGATGGATTTTATGGAGCGCTTTTACACCATCTTCAGTAAAAATCTCAATTTCAGCTGGCAATATTGGTCTTTAAATAACTGTAAAGCAAAGTTCATATACTAGGCAGGGATAATAATTACCCATTCCAGCATAATGACTCAGTTGTCAAGGTTTAAAGGCAGCTACTTTCAGGTCTTGTTACATTTGTTAGGCATTTAAGTGACTGTGATTGTAATAAAAAATCATGGAAGGACTGATTCTGTTTGACTTTGTAAAGAGAGGTCCATTGATTAGGGCCTGAGAGTTCATAGCAAATAAATGGTTTAATCCAAACAACTGTAAACAACCATTTCAAAATATAGCCATACCGCTAAGACTTTCTTATCTGGACACAATCAACTTAACCACATAGGAGGTCAAAATCAATCTATAAGAATTCATTATTCTTTCCCGAGGACTGTCAAAGTCACCCACAGAAACGTAGGTGGAAATCACTCACATATGGGGCCCCAATCATTTGCTTCAAAGTGGTATTTACATGTAATGCAAACAAACTGATTGAGTCCTTTACATGGCAGAAATGGGAGTGTCACTGTTCCATTAACATATATATGTACTGTGTTTTCAATTAAAGTGTGATAATCAATAATTTCACACATCTTATATAAATCATATATTTAAAGAAGAATAATATGCTGTATGTAATCATGTTTGTTTAAAACTATACACTGCCTAGTTATTGAAATACATACACAAAGTGGCCAGAAAAATAGAGACTGTGCCCCTGCAGCATACATACATTGGCACTATATACTGAGACATTCAGATTACTAAAAGTTGGCTTAACATGTACCTAAAACCAAACACAAAAAATTAAAATATGGAAGCTTACCAGTCTTTAGATATGGTGGCTGCATTAGTTTTATTTTTTTCAGGTTTTTTATCTTTATATTTTAGATGGTGATCCTAACAGTAACTAATTTCCTGTCCTACGCAAACAACACTCATTCACTGCCCTGAGTCTATGAAAAAGCAGTGTTGTCACTTTAGGACAGATCTAAAATTGATGTCAGGCATCAGAACACCTTCCCTCTACTCTTCCCAATAACTTAAGGAGGTTTCTGTAATCCAGAGAGAGAGTTGGGAACCGATAAGAGCCAGCAGGGGTGGAGAGTACAGGAAGTTATCAGTTTACAAGATATGTCAGGATTAAGAATGAGCTTGGGTTCGGATCATATATGGCCATCTGGCCCTGTAAGGTCAATAGTGTCACCAGGATCCTGCCCCTTTGTTTACATGCAGATGTGTGGTGGGGAATGCCCCAGCTGCTGTTGACTGGGCCAGCACTGACAGCTTTCATCTCGGTCCGAACCTGAGCTCATCCCTAATCAGAATCAACGGGTATGTTTTTGCTATTTAACAGATATAGCGAAACAGGGCACATATAAGTGAAGTTCTTTGTTAGGGTTTACACTGAATTTAAGGTGTTTGTATGGGCAAAGTAAAACATATTTAAACATATTCAGTTCACACTACAGCAATTAAGAATACAACACAGTTGTAGGGTACAACCATTGCTGGGATGCACAAGCTGTATGGAGTACAAAATATGATAATGCAGCGTTCCTCCCTTATCCATGGCCAGGAGAGACAACGAACACAGCACATACAGGACTCAATACAGGTGGCAATCCTAGTCAGATGGGAAACAGCAGAGGGTGCTGGTTAATTAGGCAGCTGCTTGCTCCTTGCTCGGGCCCCGCTAGCGGCCGCCTAATATTCCTGATTAGAGAGCTGCCGGCGCCTCTGCCTGATTGAGCTGCTGGCGCCTCGGCCTATTTTCAGTGGTGCTCCAGTAGTCCCTATGTTAATCCGGCCCTACATACATCTCTGCAATACATGTACATTTCCCCATGATCTATTCCTTTAAACATGCTAAAAGTACAAAAAAAAATAACTGTTGACGTGCCAGAAGTATAGTGAGCTCCTACCATCTTCTTTGACAGAACAACACACAGGGTTATTCACAAAACGGTGAAGAGTTTGGAGAAGGCAGAAGTGAACAATGTAGGCCAAAATAGCTGATTTGGAACAATTCAAGTGTACATGCACTTACATGCAACATTCACTTTCACATTCAATGCACATTCAATTTGGGTAAGGTGAATGTGAATTGAGTGTGAAAGTGAATGTCGCATGTAAGTGCATATACACTTGAATGTACATACCTGTGGCTTGGGACCAGGCCTGCCAAAAGCTCAGTATACATCCCATTGGTTGTAACAGCTTATTCCTAAACATACATCTCTTTGGCATTGTTTAATGACAGTTCAGTGTCCCCAGGTCATTTGGGATGCTGATCTGTCATTACAACTGGGCGGAGCCAGCCGGGAGATCACTCATTTGCGAGGTGTTCATCCCGCCTTCGGCCGGCCGTTCGCCCTGCTTCGGCTTTCACTTGGGCTCAGTCATGCCGAAGCATATGCCTTCAGCTCGTGTGAGCCGTTCGGCCGCCTTTGGGAGCTGTACGTACTATAGTGAATAACCCCTACAACAGTCCTTTGGTTCGACCGAACCAAAGGGCTCCCGCAACGGAAGCTAGCCGAAGGATCAGCCGAAGCTTTGTGAATAACCCCCTTAGTATAATTTCTTATATTTTTCTTTTCAAGTTGAATATAATTTTAGGAAAATAACACATTATGGTCACAAGATGGAGTTGAGGATCATAGGAAATAATTGTTTTCTATGGTCCTCAGCTCCATCTAGTGGCCATTATGGTGGAATTTTCCTAATATTCCATTTGACCTGAAAAGAAAATATACAGGCAGTCCCCGGATTACGGACGTCCGACTTACGGACAATCCGTACTTACGAACGGGGTCCACAGTTGTCGTAAATGTACCGGCGCCTGTGTTGGCGGAGGCAGCGGAGACACAGACCGCTGCATTCTGCCGCTGCCCCCCTTACCTCCGCTGATGTCCCGGCCTTCTCTTCATTTCTAAAACTAGTCACGCATCCTCTCTGTCTCCCTCTCAGGGGGGCAATTTGGGCAGAAGGGCTCATCTCACTCGAGCCACCCCAAATCACGAGTCGTCATCCGCAAGTAAGCAAAAGCAATTTGGTTTTTCATTTTTCAGCGCGGCTGAGCCCAGCCTGGGAGTGATATGGCCCCAGAAAACAAACTGTCAATAGTTTGAATGCTCCAGAATTTGAACAAATAGCCGCCTGCCCATTGAAGCCACTCATTGCATCCCATTTAACAGATTTTATTGACAGTTTCCTTCTTGTAATTAAAGGGAAAACTACTGGCCAGAAACCAAGATAAGTTTTAAAAAGAAAAATAGCAGGCTGGGAGCTATACCCAGCCTGCTATTGGATATTGTCAAATGCACTAGCCAATAGCAAGCTGGCTATTGTACCCGCCCACTGCGTGCTGTCAATCAGCACGGGAGGACCTGATAGAGAACTTTCTCCATCAGGCCCCTCCTCTGCTGATTGACAGTGGGCAGATGCAATAGCCAGCTTGCTATTGGCTATTGCATTTTACAATATCCAATAGCAGGCTGGGTATGGCTCCCAGCATTAAAATAATGTAAAAAAAAATTTAAAAAATGTATTAAAAAGACAAATAAATGTAAAAACAAAAGTAAAAAAGTTAAATAAATAAAAATAAAAAATCAAACAAATAAAACAAATTAAAGTTTATAAAATAAAATTAAAAATAGAAAAAACATTTTTTTGGTGTCATTTTAAATAAAACATTTTTTTTATTATATTATAATCTTCTGAACAAGTGGAACAGACAGCAAAACAAACGTGACCCTTTCCTATGCTATCCAAAACAAAATAATGTTTTTTTGGCTGGAGTTACACTTTAAAATTTACCTGTTCCGACTTACATACAAATTCAACTTAAGTACAAACCTAAAGTCCCTATCTTGTATGTAACCCGGGGACCGGTATTAATGTTTGTTTTTGTCCATTCACACGGAATGGACATTTACAGGATTTCACAGGATGAATGGGTATGCATATTGTTTATACATAGACCCTTATGCGTCCTGTGGCTTTTCCTAAAGGTCTCCCAGCTGCAGTGCAGGCACAATGCAGGACCTCTCTAGGACCTCTTGGCATCATCTGTGCTGCCTGAACAGTTCAGGGGTCATAGGCTTTCCACACCTCCCTCTTAGTATGTTATTATGATACTGTATGAGCATAAGGGTCAGGGCACATCAATGCATAGAACTACTGGCTTCTCCCAGTTCTGCCCTGTGTTCTCCTTTCTCATTTGTTAACAAGTTGCCATACACTGCACTGATGATGGCCAAAAAGCCTGAAACCTCTGTATGCACTTGGAATAAATGGATTTACAATTTTAGGCTATATTTGCACTATACACCAGTGGCACTGGCAGTGCATCTGGTCAATGGGGCTTTAAAAGCATGGCTCAGCCCACTGCCCTGAAAAAGGAATAATCCACATATTTTTGGGATATATGATTGAATGAGACATGTGAATACCTCCTGTTTGAAGAAGACTTCACTGTGCTATGCAATGATTAGAATTATGGGATTTAAATTGCTTTAGTCTCTTCTCACCATGACCTGTATGGTTATACTGTCTTGTTAAAACACGTAACAAAGGCCAATAGAGAGGGAGGATTGGGTAGGGATAGAACTGCACTATTGCACGCTCAGATCCTGGAAAAGTATAAGAACCATTCTTCCAAAAGGGAACTTCCATTTAAAGGTACTTATTTCCTTGGCTCCATCTAGTGGCCAACATGCAGTATTGTATTACATACATTCGACCTGAAAAGAAAATCTATGTAAGAACTTTAATTTTTTGTGTCTATTCACACAGAACGATCATGTAGAAAGATTTATAGAATAAATAGAGCTTTGAACTGGTTATAAATGTATCCAGAGGCAAAATTTCCAGAGGCAAAAGCAGGCAAAAAGAGGCAAAAAAGAAACCCAAGGTTATAAATGATCATGAAAAGGGAAATTCCAACTCATGAATGTTCTATGTACAGTACATAAACATTTTATTTAGATTTTATAGTAACACAGAATAGTAAAATATATAAACATTACATTGTATTTACATTCAGTCAATAAAGCACCTGGCCTAGTAAAAAATATCAGGCTTTTCAGGTGTTTGCGAAATGTGATATTTTATTATTTTAAAAGAAAATGTTAAAGCTGGTTTATTCTGAATATATTTTTTTTTCCTGGTTCCTCCCTCCTTCTCTTTATCATGACTGGTGGGAGTAGCTGGCAGGGTGTTGTGCCTATCTACTTGAAAACATCACAGCACTCTGCCCCAGTACTCCTCTGAAGACCCTTCAGCCCTGATACAACCAGTATCTTGGGAGGAGTTATTCAAATGCCTTAAATGTCTTGATGGGTGGGTCACAGTCTGGAGGAGTGGGCATTCCTAGGCAGAATGTATGTGCATGCAGACCGCCATTGGTAACACCCACATGTGATGCTGAGTCTCCATGATTGAAGGAACAGAAATCCAAAGAATGGAAGGGACAGGCCAGGGACAGTTTGGCTGTGAAGGAAAAGAATAGAGGATGTTGGATGTTCTCCAGCCAGGAAATGAGGCAAGCTCTATATGACTTGCTGCAGGTTCTAATGTACACTTTAAAAAACTCACAGCGTGCAGGGAAATAAGTACAGGAGAGGAGCCTGTCCAACTGTACAAGACTGAGGGCTTGTTCACACCATATACAGTGCGCTCCAGCATGGTCAGCTGCTGGAACGCACTGTATCCCATCCCGGCCGGCTTCCTGCCTTCAGGGGAGAGAGGGGGAGTGGTGGTGCATTGAAGTCAATGGAACCGCAGCCACCCCCCACCTGCAGTGTGATCGCCCGCAGCAGAACGCGTGGCAAAACAATGCCTGCATTCCGGTCCAGTGTGATCTGAAAAAATAGTGCTTGCAGCATTTTTTCAAATCGCACTGGACCGAAAATGCAAGCATTGTTGTGCCGTTCGTTCAGGTGCAGCCGATCTCACTGCAGGCAGGGGTGTGGCTGTGGTGCCTGAACGCAGGAAGCCGGCCGGGATGCGATACAGTGCGTTCCAGCAGCTGACCGTGCTGGAACGCACTGTATATGGGGTGGACAAGACCTGAAGGTAAGGAGGGAGTTCAGCTTTAACTATTTGAATGGGGAACTTTTGCCCCGTTGCCTTGTTTTGCCTGTGTTATGGACTGTTACTGTATCTCACAATAGTAAAGCCTGGGGGCACTTAGCACTTATCTGTTTCCTGCAGTATGATGTATATGTGAATGAAAATGTATCTCTAGTAGAAATCACAAATAAAAAAAATCACCATAGGAATGCATAGCTAGATTCCTATTGGCTTTTTCAATTTGCAATAGCCAATAGTAATCTAGCTATGCATTCCTATGGTGATTTAAAAAATATATATATATATTTTTATTCTGACGGCAGCAGAACCGCCCGGCCAATAGAAAACAGTTGGGCGGAGCTAGCTGTCACTGCTAGCTCTGCCCAATCGTTTTCTATTTTCTTTTTTACTACTTTTTTTAACTGTTTTTCTATTCTGCTCGGTATCACAGAGGTACCGAGCAGAACAGCCGAACCGAATGCCGATCGGCGGCATTTGGCTATTCAATCACTGCTGTTCGGCATCTATGAGAATAGGCCGAACAGTAGTGAGTAGCCTGCCGGAGGTTCTGCTTAACCGATCCAGATGTTGGATCGGCTGAGTCGAACTCCTTCTGCACTTCGCTGAGCATGTTCGGGCGACCCAAAGCAAGCTGAAGCCACCCGATGTACGGCTGATTTCAGCCGATATACAGCTGGAATCAGCCGTACAAGCCTGAAGTGAATAGCCGAACAGCTTTCGGCTCACTTCGCTTCGGGTCGGTTAGTCACTCGGCTGCCTGCGGCAGCTTAGTGAATAGACCAATAAATCTAAGTTTTAACTGGTAATGTCATTTGAAATGTGCTTTTCAATATTTTATAATCCACAGCTTTGATTGAAAAAAAACCTGGCGATCCTACCATGAAGGGCCCTTTGCAAACACCTCCTGTTATAGGGTGGCAATAAGTACCTGTCTCCCACTGGTGCTCCACCATCACACTGGCTTCCAATGGAGACTAAAACTGGTCCTTGCAAAACACATTACACAAGCATAGTCCAATGTTGTCACTATAAGGAAACACCATCAATGGAGTGCATGTAAATGGGAAGTGGCTATAAGGAGGTTGTAGGAGAACAGCAGCACTGGCTGGAGAAAAAAAAAAGATGAAAACAATAATTTGTAATTGTTTATAATACACAGTTCTTGTTTATGATACACAGACTCGATGTCTTTCATGTAGGGTTTATATTTACCTTAAGGTACATTTCCACTAAAGCCTTGTATAGACCTTTAGACCTTTACACTGCAGTTATAATTGACTGCTGACATAGATTTGTAGTCATGTGTCTGTATTATTGATAAGTGAATCATTACTTCCCCAATGCTGACTGTCACTGTGTAAGGCTGCTGAGTGTCTGGTATAGATCTTGTCCTATATGAGTACCCTCTTATTTCTTTCCTAGGATCACTTGCATTTTGGGGTCTGACAGAGCACAAAATGCATTTATAAAGGAGATCTTTCCTCCCCTTAGATTTGTTGATGATTTGTGAAAATAGCAGCAATTACAGCCCATATTTAGGATGAATTGTGGTCCAGGAGGGTGATTGGGTGAAGGCAGGGATATTACCTCTGGCTGGACAGCATCACTTAAATGATTTCTGATCTAGAGGAAGCCATGTGTAATTATTCAGCATGGGTTCTGCTGCTAAACGAGAAACCTGTGTAGTTTAATAGCTCACATCCCCATCTCCGTATACCGTTCAGCCTATGTTTATGTTGTACAGTAAAATGTCCAATTGTAGACTTGTGATAATGATGTGACCTTGCCTTCTGTTCAAGGTCAAGAAACCATTAGCCTGTTAGTGGATTGAGACTGTCAATCACTTGTTGCAGGCCCTTTCGGCAGCCAATATGTTAACACAAGGACAATATTGGCTCCCACGTTTCCATACATGTGAAGTCAGAAGCGAGGCACTGAACAACACTTGTATTTTCCTTCCGGAAGACAAATCCTCTTTTATCCAGAGTCATTAAAAGTATAGCTGAGTGTCAGATACGTTATGGGATACGTTACTGGTTCCAACAATTCTTGGCTTGACTAGAGCTTGGCTGCAAGTACATACAAACACAAGTATAAATGCAAGGTTGTATAGCCTGTATATGGATTCATATAGGAACAGGTATAAATAAAAAGGTTTATATGGGCTGTATATGGACACATATATACACAGGTATAATAAAAGAGTATATATAGGCTGTATATGGACAGATATATGCCCAAGTATAAATAAAAGGGTATATATAGACTGTATATAGACACATATATGCACAAGTATAATTGGAAGGGTATATATAGGCTGTATATGGACACATATATGCACAGGTATAAATATATATATATATATGTGTGTGTGTGTGTGTGTGTGTGTGTGTGTGTGTGTGTGTCTATATACGGCCGATATATACCCTTTTGTTTATACCTGTGGGTATCCGAGTCCATATACAGCCTATACAACCTTTCCATATATGCTCAGATATAAATGAAAGGGTATATATCGGTTGTATATAGACCTATACACACACAAGTATAAATGAAAGGATCTATACGGATAGCATGGACATAAAATATTTATGCACACGCATATATATATATATATGTGTGTGTGTGTGTGTGTGTGTGTGTGTGGTTGTGCGCCCATGTATGTTAACAAGATATAAGGATATAGGCATAAATTCTTATAATTACATTTATATTCTGCAAATAAATAAATAGAAAACATGCTAATGTATAACTTTTTCACCGGTTCTCTAAAACAGCGCTTAAATAATTTGTGTATTCCAATTATTTGCTTTTCTAGTAGTTTTGAATTAAATTTTAGAACCTTACAAAACAGATGCAAGACGAAAATATTTCGAAATACCATTACCGTTTTCAAACGTTCAATTGATACTCCGGTATAACATTAATATCCTTTATTGATAATAATGCGCAGTCTGCATTTCTCTGCGTACACTTGTAGAGTTTGTAATGTTTTAGCGTCAGAATACGCTTTAATCCACCGTGTGATTAGGTCCATAAAATAGAGATCAAACGACATAAGTTATGTTTTCAGCAATTAAAAGAAAAATATTTGTTAGTCCTTTTTTAGGTTTTATGATTGGGGAAAATAACAAATAAAAAGCATCAATTCCACCGTTGAGTTACCTATTGTCAGTTGTTATGTAAATGCTGTTTTACGTAATTACAAAAGTATTAATAAAATAGAAACAATATTCATAAACAATACAATCCATAAATAACTAATATGTGTGTGTGTGTGTGTATATATATAGATCTATAGATATATATAGATATATATATATATATCTATATATATCTATAGATCTATATATATATATAGATCTATAGATATATATAGATCTATAGATATATATAGATATATATATTTTTTTCAGACCGCATAGTAATTAGGACACTCACACCAAGCTAGTCATTAATCATTATTCATAATTAGATATTACTATTACCATTAGATATTACTATTTTTACTTTTTAAACTGTCTATATATTTTTGGGAATACGTTAAAACCCATCTAGATCAAATGTTACCACTAAAAAGTAAGGGAAATCACGTCAATTCGCTAATGCAATATTATATCTATATCCCTATAATGTACATTTCAATAATAAATAGAGGATACATTGTAACAGTTTTGCCAGTCTTGCAGTGGGGCTTTGTTACCTGATATATTTTCCTAGGTTCCAGGAGGGCTGTGTGTCTGTCTAACATAGACCATTGTCAGATCAGAGAATTCGTGTAGAGATCACATCTACTCTACCGATTGAAAAGGTACATTATTTATTATTGAATTGAATAAATGTTTTGGAGGAACAGCGGAGGAGAAATGACCCTGGATGTGAGAACTGACAGTTGCAGATGTTCATAGGGAATACTTACTGCGGTAGATAAAATCTTTATAACATTGCTAAAGGGTAAATTGCAGTGTGTACACCTCAGCGACCACAATCGTGTGCCCAGATCAGAGGTAAAACTCAATCACTGCTTGTGTGTTGAATACACTCCTCGTCTCTAGCTATATAAACAGGAACTATGATCTATCTATCTATCTATCTATCTATCTATCTATCTATCTATCTATCTATCTATCTATCTATCTATCCATATATCTCTAAAATAAATGCAGTCTGTTACTTTTACACTAAAATACCATTCTTTAATGACAAATATACAGTCAAATATCTCACAGGTGGATAGATGTAGAATTGGCTCTTTTAAAGCCAAGCAAATAAAGATTTGTAAGGTCAGATTCCACTCAGGGATCCCTAAAACAATGGCTATAGGGAAAGCTTTAGGACACAACAGAGGTAGAGATAACCTTGTGAGCTATTTATTGGTTTGCTCAGACGTCCTTTAACATCCTGTAAAATAGCTGGGACTTGCGAAATCTTACAGAGTTCTAAATTATATGATAAATATCTCAGATTAACTGCTTATTTACTGCATCCATTCCCTGTGTGCATACAATAGAGGTAGTTAGATCCTCATTGTAAATGACTGGATAGGATGTCTCCCCCTGAAATTATCTCACTGGTCACTTTAATGCCAATGTGCACTATGACCAAGGTATTCCCCAGATCCCCCAGTCCTTGTTCAGTTCTTCCTCAGTCCTGACAATACTTCCTCTTGAACCCTGACATTATACGTGATTGCATAGGTTTTGAAGGTGTATGGAAAACACATGAGCTGGTGATAATATAGTTCAAAATAAATACATGATTTAAACACACCACAAAACAATACAAGAATGGATAAAAAAAAAAAAAAGATACAGGTTAGATATTGCCCATGACAACCAATCAAAGTGCATCTGACATGTTTTCTAGTGAAGAGTTAAAGATGCGAGGTAACAATGGACTGCTTGTGTCATGCACCGACACCCCCACATCCCCGTCTCCACCTTTCATCTATATGTATAAGTCTCAGAGCAGTGGGCTCTACAGGATAACTGCCTAGCTGAGCATCAAATCACTTTGATTTATGAAAGCAAAAACATAAAAATGAACTAAATGCGTTCAGGTGGCCAGTCTTGGCTTAGTAGCCCGAACTGTATTAAGTTATGATTGGCCTTCTGTAACAATGTCCTTGTGAATTTCTATATCACATATCCACCGAATTCAGCTCACCTAGAATGCTATCTCTCTTCTTCCCCCCCCCCCCCCCTCCCCCCCCCCCCCTCTCTCTCTCTCTCTTCTCTCTCTCTCTCTCTTTCTCTATCTCATTAATTCAGAATTACTGTTTGGATCTCTAGTACCTTTTCTATGATGCCTCACAGGACTCATCTTTACAAAACAAATCCTTTGTAATACTTATCCAAGTGTATGGGTTTCATATTTTCAATTAGCTTCTAAACATACATTGCATTGATTTATTAAATGCGGTACATTTTCTTATAAATAGAGTGTGAAGCTCTGTTCACTAGAAATGCTCAATAATTTGCAATGAAAAAAATTATTTTCTTCCACAGGATTGTGTGATTGAAGGAAATACAGGTTCATTTATTTTCACAGTCAAGTGAGCATTCAGGTAACAAAGTGAACAACTTCTACTTTTTGAATTAACCAACTCTATTAAAAGCATTTTACTTGGCACAGTGAAAAAAATCATATAGGTATATAGGTGTTTAGCTCAATCTTGTAATCAGGTGTAAATAAAACTCCCATTCTTTTAATTCCTATGGGTGTAATTTGGGTGTTCCAAGTGAACATAGGGTTCGACTGGTTGAGTGAAAATAAACTCCTCTATACTCCTAACATTCTCAAATACCTTTATCGCTCTCAGTTCTCACCCAAGCTGCTCTACAGAACATGTAACTCTCCACATCCAATTACTTTTCACAGCTGCCCATGATGAGCATCGTCAAATGGTTTTCATTTGAAACTGTTAAGATCCATGTATAGTGTAACACAATAATATTCTGCATTGGCACTTGTTTAATTTTGCAGAAGGCGAAGCATCATTAGCCAAACACATGTACCAAGCATAAAAAACAGAGAGAAATAAGTGCTGGCGTCATTAAAATTAGCTGCATGCACTTCTGTCAACAGTTGATTGATCCATCAAATTAAAAGTGAACACGTGATGCAGATCAAAAGGCTCAGAAACATTTTAAAAGCAAAAGACAAAGATGAATATGATTGCAAGTGAACTGCACAATGGATGTTACCATCGGATGACCAGCAGGTGGCAGCATTTCAGGAGGAACTAGTGAAGAAAAACCTATGTGAATCTGAGAATTCATTGTGAATTTAGGTGTAGTTGAGCAAACTCAGAATCATCTCATGCATCTGCCTGCATGTATTCGTGTACAAATATGCAGATAGTGGTGTTACATTGTCGGTAACTGGATGTGACTAAACTAGACTCTACAAAAAAATGTCCATTCAATGTTCTCATGTTGCTAAAAGTACACTGGGGCTCATGAAGAAAATTCACTTTCTATATATCAGCAAATGTAGTCTATTAATCTTCCTTTCATAAATAAAGAATGAAATATGCCAGAAGGCCATTCACGTATTTTTATGTTGTCAAAACCTTATTCCACAGGGAAAGCAAGTGGGAGGGCAGAAGAAAGTCCCAACTTTTCAGTGAGGAAAATCTCATTTATCATGAAATATTTTTAAAACAAGGGGATAGTTTCTGCTATGAAATCCCCCAACACGAGCACTTAAATACGTCAGGGCAACTCAAACAGATTTTAAATAGCTGGATCATTATATAGCAATAAGGATTTTGTATACATTATGTGCTGACTCCACCATTACCAAAGCATGTGAGTGTGTGTGTTTATAATATATATATATATAGTATGTGCATTGTAATTTGTAGTTATATTTATTTCACCCGTCATTACTCTAACTTTGTAATGAACTCATCAGAATTGGCAACTCAAACTCAAACCGAATGCAGCCTATACAGAAGAGTAAAAAGCGATCCATTAAATCAAAATAATTTTTATTATGTGCATTCTCATGAAAAAGACAGACACGTTTAATTTAGTCCAAACAAAGACAAAAAAAAGCAAAACATTTATTGGTATAGAAAAAAAATCATGGCAGTAAATCAGGTGAAAAATGAAATGATCTTGGAGGTAGGTGGCAGACGCCTATTACCTGCACGCCAGTGCGGCACCCAACACCCTCTACAAATACAACACATTGGGATGAGCCCGCAAACTATCTATAATAACATAATAACAAGTGCTTAATTATATGCATAATTCAGGCGTCCCTCTGCCTAGCTTAATAATTTAGCATTCAGTAGTTTCCCTAAAAACGTTATAAAATATTTACACTTGATAAAATATTAACAAATTAACAATCTAAGGCTATTCTTTATGAGGTATTTACAAATACTGTCAGCATCTGGTTAGTGGGAGAGTTTGGCCGAAGTTTTATGGAGATCCTGATGAAAAAAGAGGTAGGTGGGGACCTGAAACATACTGAACAAACTCGGTTATATAGGGTAGTTAAGTTACCTATTCTTTTAACACACATGTACATAAAACATTTATTACATTGTGCAGCTACAGTTCACCCAATCGCAACATACAATAATTTCGACCAATCAGATAGCATCAATTCAGTGTGAGCCTCTGACAATTATTTATATTTGTATGGAGCCAGGAAGTCCGTTATTATTACCAATTCCTCTTAGTGGAGGGTGTAAGTGGCCAAAGGAGCGGGCATTTCATGTACATTATCTACACAAGTGGGGCAGACTACAGGCTGCAAGGTAGGACGTTTACATGATCTCTATAATTGCATGTTTCCAGGATTGTCATGTGCTATAATTATTAGTGAGTATTATTTACCATTTCAGCAATAGTGCAATGGATGTTGCTGTTTTCACTTGCTCGTTTATATAAATACAGACACACATTTTGCAATTAATTTGCAGGGAATTACATTAAAAGAAAATCACTCATTTGCTATAGATTATAGATTTGGAACACAAAGACATCTATTGCAACAACCGTCAAAAGTTTTTTTTTTTAAGGCAAAATTGCAGATTTCGTTGCAAATGCATTTTTATTTTTTTTATTGGGCAGCCTTATAGTCATTATCTTTTTATGTGAGGTACATGGGAACTTATGGCTCCGATACTTGTGGAGAAAACAAGTTGTATCTGAGGTTGAACGGGTGGCAGTAATCCCAAATATCGGTGACCCCGGTCCACCTTAAACAATGCCTCCTCCGCGGGACGGGGTGAGCTGGTGTGACGTCACCCGGGAGCTGCAGCTCTATAGACAACATGCTGTGCAGTGAACCCATTCTACTGAGTGTACATTACAAGAATGTGCAGGCTGGAAATACATGCAAACAATTATTTACAGTTCCAATATGCTGTTACAATTATTGATCTTTAATCGTCACATGCTTGCACCACACATGTAAATATGTTTTTTAGTTCTCAGAGTTATGAATATATAAACATCATTTTTTTACACATATATTTATAATAGTGGAAAATAATATAATAACCTAAGAACACAATAAATAGTAATAAAAAAAAACTATGACATCATTGTTTTTGTGATGTATTCTATAATTGGGTTTATTGTACACCATCAATGATCTACATACAGGGGTGAGAAAAACACAGAACTTAAAAAAACCAAACGCACATATTTTGAACTATTTGAATGCAATGATATCAAGGAGGCAATCTGCTGTGACTTCCTGCTTGCAAAAATCATATCATGCAGCATATGTTCAGACACACAGGTACTGAACACCTGCTGACAGGCTGCTGGGAATCACACAGGGTCCTCTAGGTTGGCTGCTTTCCAGCCATACTGGGCTAGTTTGTAATGCTGTGCCCTATTTTCTTTTTTTTTTCCAGAGCTAGCCCAAAAGGTTGTTTTCATATTTTATAATATTAAATGCACCGGGAACGCAAAAAAAGAATAATTTGATTTTATTTTGTGATTTTACAAATACCTTGATTTTGGCTAGTGGAACCAGTGCTGGGCTAGTTAATTCTAGCCACCCTAGAGCCACAAGAGTGACATCGTTGCCACTGTGGGCTAGCCAGATGCAACCATTAAGGTCAGCTAGGAGCAGAGTACTGTACTATATACATAACGAGTCAAGTGATTACAGTGTGAAGATGGAATGAATCATATAGATTGTGGCAAACCCCCAGAAAAAAGTGTCATGGCCAGTTTGAAAAGCTATGTCCTATTTTATTTTTTGTATGAGCTAGCCCAACAGTTTATCTTCTTTGTCTATATTATAAAACATTCCTGGGGAGAGGACTCAACAAAACTTCTTTTATTTTGTTATTTTACAAATAGTTTCTTCCCTTTGATCTTGGTTAGTTTGAACCAGTGGTAGTGTGTACACTGACTCCTGGCAACCCTGGGACCACATTACCGGCTACTGACAACCCTGGGACCTCATTACTGGCTACTGACAACCCTGGGACCACATTAGTGGCTCCTGACAACCCTGGGACCACATTAGTGACTTGTGACAACCCTGGGACCACATTAGTGGCTCCTGACAACCCTGGGACCACATTAGTGACTTGTGACAACCCTGGGACCACATTAGTGGCTCCTGACAACCCTGGGACCACATTAGTGACTTGTGACAACCCTGGGACCACATTAGTGACTCCTGACAACCCTGGCACCACATTAGTGGCTCCTGACAACCCTGGCACCACATTAGTGGCTCCCCACAACCCTGGCACCACATTAGTGTCTCCTGACAACCCTGGCAGCACATTAGTGTCTCCTGACAACCCTGGCACCACATTAGTGTCTCCTGACAACCCTGCCACCACATTAGTGTCTCCTGACAACCCTGACAGCACATTAGTGGCTTCTGACAACCCTGGCACCACATTAGTGGCTCCTGACAACCCTGACAGCACATTAGTGGCTCCTGACAACCCTGACACCACATTAGTGGCTCCTGACAACACTGGCACCACATTAGCGGCAGCTGATCCAGTGTGGACCACAGATTGCAGCCAGGTGCATTCATCAAAGGTCAGCAAAGAGGAATAAAGTACTGTATGTAGTACTGCATATAACACATCAGTCGACTACAGTATACACATGGATGAAACATATACATTGTTGCAAATCAGTCACAATAAGTACACATTTCCACTAAATATTACCTTAAGAGCGGCTGAAACTGAAGTTAAAGTACAAAACACAGAAAGTAACAGAAGGGATAAGAAGGGATTCGCATGCAGATCACAACACAATGTCGCCTAACACAACACACAATGTCGCTTCAGCGCCGTAGCGTAGTTCGGACAGTCCAAGCCGTGCTAGTCCCCCGTTCATTAAATAGGTCATGCGCTCTGCCATGGAAAACCTTTGCCCCCTGATCGTGGCACAGATCAGCATCTCCTCTTCATCTCCACAGTCTCTGACAGTCACTGGGAAATAAAAAAAAGAGAATGATCTTGGAATAAAAGGCTTTCCCCGGGCTGCAAATCCAGAGCAGGTTTGCCGTCCTCCCTTTCTCTGTGTCTCTGTCTCCCTCCTCCTGTAGATGTGTGTGTGTGTTTTTTTTTCTTCCTTCCTGTGTACTGATCCTCCCCTCCCCATATCTGAATCAGATCCTCTGTCTCTAGTCTTCTTCTTTTTAATAGCTGCATACATACTTGCATGAGATCTGCATGGGGGTGTGTAGAAGAGAAAGACAGACAGAAAAAAAAAAAGCTGATATCTGGAAACCAAGGACAGCCCCAACAGGACTTCACGTAACTAATAATCAGCGCTGTCTCTGTGTCTTGTGCCAGTCACTTTGTGTTTCTGGCAGACTAAAGAGAGATTGGGTCTGTCATCCTGCCTTTTTTTTTTTTTTTTTTTTTGTTGACCTTGTTCCTCGCTTGCAGCCATCTGAAGGGTCTCTCCAAGTGAATGGTGCCACTTTGTCACATCTTCAAGTGCCCCCTGAATTGCTTCTTGTCCAAGGTGTTGAAGAGTTGGCTGAAGCAGTCCCATCAGAAGGAAGATTGTGGGCTTTGCAGCGACCTCTCCGCCCTGATCAACACCTAGCCTCTTACAGAAGACAATAAGGAAGAGAATAGTGCAGCTCATAACTGCACAGCACATTGGGAGACAGAAAGGAGAAGAGAGAGAGAAAAAAAGGGGGAAAAAAAGGGAAGACAAACTTACAAACCTGGAGTCTTTACTTATGATCCATGGGCAGAGCTTTAGCCCATCCCAGGCTACCTACAGACATACTTTAAGCAGTAAGTAGCTAGACAAACTATCTCATGACTCTCTTTAACTATGTTTTGTGACCTCTGTATTTCTTTATAGTTGTAAAAGTGTGCACTGAGCATCCTAACCCCCTCCTTGCATGCAGTGTTATTGCTGTGTAATGCAGCAAGCTATGTGTATGTATATATATAAATATACATACATTTTTGTTTTACTACTTGGAAGTTGCTCTTAAAGTTTATGGCCGTTTCTTTTCTATAACTTGTGCAGCATTCTGATAATTCCCCAGCATAACACTTCAGCCTTGTCCAGCCATAGGCTCAGGGACTCACTCTGCATGGACATATATTCATATTATCTGCCATAGGTAACTTCTATAGACTTTTTTTACATCAGTCACCTTTTCAGATGATTATGCCGACTCTGTAGATTTAGATATAAATATTGAGGCATTTTGGCACTGTGTAAAAGAGGGTCATTATTTTAGGCCTAGGCAATCTATGAAGTAAATGTAAAAAGGTCTTGTATGAATGTATATGTCTATTTATATCTATACCTTTTCCTCTTTTTAAATATATAATATACATTTTACTTTTTCTTCTTACATTGTACAGATTATATCTGTAGTGTGCATATATATCTTTGCTGTCTGTATGAGTGTATTGATAGAAACATAGGGAAGATAGATAAATAGATAGTACTCCTACTCTACAGTTCAGTCACAGCTAATTATAAGACAAAAGTGAGAAGATTTAATTATTGTAATTATTAGAATTATTATAGTCATTATTTCACCATGAATCTTAAGAGATGTTTATGGCTAGCACCACATAGTTATTTTGCATTAGAACTATATTTAATGTCTTCTTTGTATACTCAAGGGATATATGAGCTCCAGCAAGCCCTCTCCATAAGCTTTTCATTTTTTTTTCTAACTTCTCCATTTAGACCCTTACTACTGTGATCTGCCAGGACAAGCATTGTCCCCAAGCCAGAACAGTATGGAGATGAGAAGCGATAGTCCCAGCCTAAGGGACAGTCCGGACCGTCGAAGTAACAGTCCAGATACTAAAAGTCCTCCTCCAATCAAAGTGGCCAGATTGGAACAGAACGGGAGCCCATTAGGAGCCAGAGGACGACCGAACGGCTCGCTCAACAAATCCTTGGGAGGTAATAAAGCAGCGTTTTTAATGTATACACAACAAACTGGCAACAACAACACAATGACTTGAAGTGTCAGGGTTCATGTTGACTATGGATTTTCGTCTTTGGTGTAGCATTACAGGAAGTTAGTTTAAGCCTCGTGTTCTTTTGTGGCAAGTGGAAGAGTGGGGTGACCCAAGGGTTGGCATGTTGTAGGCACTGTGCCACTATGAGTTGAGTTGTTGGCAGCTATGTGTCACTGTGATCTAAATGTTTCTAGTTATTCCTAGACAGCTTGCAGCTAATTTCTTTTCCTGCTTTCACTTCTTGCCTGTGCATTCTGTGAAATGTTCATAAAGTGAGGTTTTGGTAGCTATCATTAATCTACACAGAAGGTGACAATATCAGAATGTGCTGGTTGCTGTCTCTGTTTAAAGTCAATATACACTAGCTGTAGTTAATGTTTACACTAAACTTAGAATTGTATTTTCTAGCTATGCAGCTGAATGATTTGTGGGTCATGGTATGTGGGCATGGATTTGTCATCATTTCCCATCGCTATATGAATAAGCCCCCTAATTCTGTATGTTGGATGACATTTTTTTTTGTCATTTTAAGAGCCCTATACGGGATTGTTAGTATTTATCATTTAAATGATCTGAGCCAGTAAAAGTATTTTTTTTTTTTTACTACTTAGTAGATGATTTTAGAAAACATTTTAGGCGTTTTTTTGCTCACATGCTCCGATTTTACTTGTGCATCTGAATTGAATACATTTTAAAACTGCTCTGTGCTCTTAGTGCATAAAGAAGACTTTAAAACTTAAGAAAACTGAATTTTTCAATCAATTCCTGCGATCATTTTTAGAGCATATAAATAGGTTAGTTGTAAATAATTATGTATCTATAGACTGTTAACGAGGAGTAGCGAGATAAAGATGTATTATTTCTCTTTGAATTAAAAATTCTAAACATTAAAGTTGTATAATTTATATTTATGTATAAGTTTGTATTGATATTCTATAAAATAATACCATTATATACTTTTAAATATACATTACCTAACCTAACCATAATCGATTTGTAAAGTAGTTATCTGGTAAGAAATAACAGTTTTTGCTCATAAGTTTTATAGTATATAAAATGTTTGACATGATTCTTAGCCACTTATGTACATGTGTACATTTAAATGAGTGAGGTATACTCCACCATATATTGCTCTCTATAGAAATAAACCCAAAAGCGTAGTTATTAATAATATGATATCTGTAGGTACGTACACCTTTTGCACCACAGAAAATACCTTTGTTAGTTTTACAGTGTTAAACTGTGCAGTCGGTTTCACTTGCACATTTATACAGAGCTCCGTTTACACAGAGAACCCCAAATGCAGCCTTAAATTGAGGACGAGGCGTGTAAATAACCCTGGTGCCAGGAGACGTGATATTTAGGTTAATACTGCTTCGAGTCAGTCGTTTGCCCGCCTTGCAGACGTCCTGGATTGTGCCATGTGGCTCTGCTAATACGAATGACCCCTTGTGCTTGCTCTGACCGTTGCCCTTTAATCATTTGAAAATCATGTATAGATTCGTCTGGCCGATAGTGTTTAGTTTTCTAATTAACGTCACAAATCTGCAGACAGACCACACTTTGTGCTCCTGTGATTGTGCAGCAATATGTGATAGCTTGAATCCTGCCGTGTGCTGCTGACACTGCAGCGCAGGAACAGTTAATATAGGAGACATTAGGCTCTGTCCACAAAACATTCTCTTTATGGGGGTCACTAAAAATAAGAAGAGAGAAACTTGATTATGCCAAAACCCTTCTACGTTAAAAATTCTGGTCAGGAAAATTGTAACATCTGTCTCTTCTAATATATAAAATATATATATATATGTGTTCATGTCTAGGGCGAAACCTCTGACCTTCTGTCACTAATGTCTCTGTGTCTCACACTTTTTCCATGACTCCCCATACCATCATGATAACATTGTTCCTTTTTATTTAAATTTATATTAGTAATATGCAGAATTAATTTTTTATATTGCTAGTAAACCTGTGTGTATGTACAATCTTTTGACTACAGAGTCTCAGTCTTTCCCTCTCTTACTTCCTCTATCATTATTAACCATTATCATTACCTTTGATAAGGTTATTACACTTTGCATTGATCTAAAGATATTGCTGTATATATAAGATATATGTGCACATTTTACGTTATTTTAGTTTAGGCCATTTCCTTTACTCTTTATCTAGCAAAGTCCATTTACGTACGACTACTGATTTTTACATCTACACTGATAAGCACCCCCACTTTAATGAGTGAATAGAAAGTTCCATTCAAAGAAGTTTACATGTTCATTATAGAACAGCATTACATTTCTGACACTGGATTAGGCCTTTGTGACTTTAGACAAGTCTTTTAAATATTAACCTGTATTTGTGAAGCTCCAGTAATGGCTGATACTTTAATAATCACAGATTTTTTTTTTTTTTTTTAAGCACAGCCTTAAAAGTTAAAATGTATAGACTTGATTTTGAAAGAAGCACATACTGTAGGAGGCAATGTTTTACTTATTTTAAAATATGCAGCCTAACCTGTACTGCATGTTTCCATTCTGCTTTTCCTATGGTCTTGAACTCACTCTTGAGGTATGTATATAGACAGAAATACATATTTAATTAAGTGAGAAGGATACTCAATTCTAAAGCAGTTAGGGACGGACATCTTTGATAATTTAATGTTATTTGATAATTGATTTACTTGTTTGATTTCAGACCAGAAGCTTTTAGTGGAAACAGCCATTCAATTTAAAGGCTGTAATGATTATCAGTGGTCTATTCTGTGGAATCTAATTCGGCATCTTGTATACTTTTTTTGTTATACAGCTTTTCTAAATGTTCATTTATTCAAAAAAGAAAAAGCCCCCTCTAGAGGCCTTTAAAAAATGAATTACACCAATTAAGCACGGTTGTTGAAAATGAATTGGATTGATCTTTTCTCTGTTTTTACTATTTGGAAAATCCATATTTTTTTAAATGAGATATTTTTAAGGATGTCCTGGCTTTTACCAAATAATTGACTTTTTTTGACCCTCAGAATCTTTTTTGACCCACGAACACAATTAAAAAAAAATCTAAATGAATGTTGATGAAAGTTGTTTTGTATGCAGCATATTCGGTTTAACTTTTTGTGTATGAAACTGGACTGGCAAACATTCGGGGTATTTGCTTTTTTTCAAGGACAGCGTACAGACATGTAGTGAGGCTAAGCTGGTTGCCAATACAAGGCACGATTATTGAAATGATTTGACTTGCATTGGTGACTGGTGTTAAGTTGCCATGCTTTAGAAAGAAAAGGGAAACTTGACTTACAATAATAATAATAATAATAATAATAGCACAAAAAAGTTTGCCATTTACTTATGAGGCTTGACAGTGCAGCCATGTGTTAAAGTGGACTTTAACCCAGTTTGCTAAGTGGTCTAGTGGTGAATGCAGATTTTTTTTTTCCAATGAGATTTCAGCCACAACCTGGACATGATTATAAACCACCAGACAGAGACAGACGGCTCTGTGAGGCTCTGCGCCTACTGAATACAACTTGGGCTTCCAAACTAAAGCTGATGTATACCCTCCATTCCCTTCTTATGTTTATAGAATAAGTATGGTGTGTCTAGGAAAACAGTACTGGTTAGCCAACCATAAATCTTTTGCTAAATTGAAAGCTAGCTTCCTACAGAGTCAGTTTTAACTCATTTGTAAAGCAAGTTGACAGACAGTTGGGAAGAGATGAACAATGTTTATATTTTTTTGGAGACAGCTGATGATTTTTTGTGTGTATTTATCATCAAACTTTGTATTGGACTCTAACACTTGAAGTATACTTTGATAGTCATTATATTATATGTTTAATAATTTCCATGGGATTACTTTATTGGGCTATACACATAAATTATTTATATAGTACCGGGAGGTTAGCTAAGAGATCATAGAAACCTTATTATACTTAGACCCATGCATATTTAAATATGCTTTATTAGCAGTTACACAAAGGTAGCATGTAATTCGCACTTCTCTATAAGACATATGTCAGAGTCCAAAGTTGTTTTCACCTGCATACCTCTAATGATAAAAACATAGCTTAGTGTACATTTAATAGATTTGTATTAGCTAGATAAAAAATGATAAGTCAAAAAAAGTCATACAAATATGTCAGAAAATAGTGTTACACCCATATAATAAACCCAAAAGCTCTAGCAATATGGTTTTTGGTCACTGTCTATATAACCAACATGCATATAGTCTGAATTGGTCTTCTGGGGTTCACGCAATGACTGCATACACCTGCGGCCAGTGCAAACATTTGAGGAATGGTGGGACCAAGAGTGATTTGGGAAGTGTGCTTGGAGTATGAATTCAGTCGGATACTAGAGGGTTGATTATAGGGATGACTTACAAAATTGGTAAAGTGTTCACCAGAAGGGTAAGTCTCTAAATAGGCTGAAAAGAAACCTGTCGCTAAGAATGCTTAGTCATGCAGTACCTCACTATTTAGACAAACGGCTTTTCTTAAGTGCTAATTCTCAAGTGCAGTAACCCATAGCAGTAAACCGGAATCCATCTTTGTTCCAGCCTGATTTTAGCAAAGTAAAATCTGATTAGTTGCTGTGGGTTACTGCAACCAACAATTAGCCCCCCCCCCCAAATAAAAACTCTTTATAGAACATGGCTTAAAGTAACAAATGCTTGCCTTGTCTGCTGGGGTCAGGATTAATGTTATAGTGTGACAAGCATTCCACGTCAGGTGCAACCATGTTGAATAGTTTTTTTTGCATCATGTAAGAAGAGAGCAATGTCAAGTGCTCAACTTATAAGAGCTTCTATACTGCCTAACTCTTTGATCTCCACTGCTGATCATTCAGTGATAATATTCTAAACAGAAATAGCTAAAAGCAGATCTTGCAGATTTTGTCAGCTCTTCAGCTGTAAGGGCCAGTTAAGATTTTTTTTCCACTTATGTATGACAAACTAGTATCAACCTGGGTATATGACATAAACACAGCTTTTTGGGATCTTTTAGTAAATACTTGCTAACCTGGTGAAAAAAACAGCCTTTTAGTACATCATCCTAGTGTGTCTATCAAATTCAATCGCACCAAATGGCTGCAAAATGCAGGAAGCTGTGATAATATTTACTGTAATCTGGTCATATACATGTTATTGAAGCATCTTTTGGAATGTTGTCACAAATGACACTTCTTAGTACTAGTTTACACAACAATGCCACTGGGAGACATTTTGTGGCCTACATACGTACCTGCAGTTTAACATACTGTCGTACCAAAGGGGCAGCTATTACTGTGGTTTGGCAAACCTGTACTCATTTCATATGTCCTTCCAGCTTCAGGTGGATATTTTTAAATGTCCACTATACTAATTTAGTGTAAAATACAAATTACGGCTTTGATAGGTAGTTTTCGAAAAAAGCTTATTGCGTCTTCCACTTAGCTAGCCATAGCAGTGTTCTATGTTCTGCTGAGTTTCATTGCCTCATGATTTCCAGTAAAGAATATGAGCTACCTAGCTCTATTTTAAACACACAAATGGCATTAATACATAAGGATTTTTCTTACACACCCCTATTTTTTGGTATTTTTGCCTTTATAGTCTTTTAGTCTACATATATTACATTAAAATATATTAATTTCTCTGCTTAGTACAGAAGTTAATTTTGTTCAAACAGATAGCAAAGGTCGGCCCTTTGTGTCACCCTTCTCCTAACTGCATTTATTAAATCTCGATATTAGTGTATGTGCGCTTTAACTATGTCTATTTGCTATACCTGGTATCTTTGTTATCCTTTGGTACTATACTTTTTTTTTGTTGTGCATATGTATACATTTCTATTTTTGTATGTATTTATATTTTTTCTGGTAATTTTATACCTCCATTCAAGTATATATCCAGTGTAAATGCACAGAATTAAAAAAATGTTGCACACTTTAAAAAAAAAAAGCAAAAGTAACAAATTGTTGTCATTGACAGTTAGCATGTATAGCAAGTCTACATATCAAAACTCATATCTGATTAAATGAGTGCCATTTAATCTATTATATAGAGTGTCATTGCATAGATAAATAAATAGATGAACAGACTTGGATATGATTTATTGGCAGATGCATGTGCGTATTGCAATAGATTAAGTAGATTAAAATACCCACAGTATATGTTGAATGTCTTAATTGACAACCAAAACAAAAAAATTAATGATGGAGGCATTGTTAAAAACAAATGGAATTTTTGGAAATACAATAAGCTTGGAATCATTTTGGATTTATGTCACTTGTATTGCTTGTTACATCATAGTAGATACTTTTCACTTAAAGTGAATGTTCACCTTGCTTAGGAAATAAGATAAAGCTGTGTTCACCATTCATGTGTGAAAGAAAAAAAATATTTCTTGCACATAATTGGATGATTGAAGTCAACCCTGTGTCACCTTATTTACTAAACCTAGAGTACATTCTATTTCAAAGTGAACAGTCTTTCCTAAATCAGTCCGTGATGTGTTGACAGTCAGTTTTGGTTAAAGAAGGGTTACTATTTACAATGTGATATGTTTAGCAGGGACTGTCATAGGAAAGGCTGATGCTCTATTAGAAAGATGCTTTGTAGATTGTGTCCACAGCAAGAGTTGAAAGCTGTGTCAGCTAACTCCATCACCCATCCCTAAAGACTTCTTGTTAGAATATCACATGTGCCTCTTATATGCGTGTCCAATGTAATTGTGGCACATAACTGGCTGCAAGTAGAGGGAATTAGAAACTCAGATTAGAATTTTTAACCATGGTTCCTGCACACACTTTAATGCAGTTAGACCATATCTCATGTATGTGTTTTTTTCTATAAATGTTTATATTAATGTTTTCCTTAGAATCGAAAATGTACAGTATAGTTATATTATAGTCCATCTATTTTAGAATGCATATAGTATGCTTAATGTAACATGTAATATAATAAAGCAACCTAAACTGCAATGTAAAATTTGCTATCCTTCCATGTAAAAAGTATAATTATTTTTATTTGTTTTTGAGAATCTCTTGACATACCTAAAGCCATTTTCGGATTTTTTTTCCATAGCTTTGGGAACAAAGACATTTTCTATAGTTAACATGAACAAGTATTTCAGGAAAAACTTTAACATAAAATTAGGTCACCCCCAGAGCAAATAAAAACATTTTTATTTTTTGTGAAACACTTTAGTGAGGGTGTACTTGGAAGTGAAATGTGTTTATCATTACGGAGAAATTACCAATTATTCTTAACATTTAGTGGGCCCTGGTCAGAAATGGGTCAGTATAAGTTGTGCTTTGATATATTTGCACACTGTGCGTGCATATGTTTATGTAGACACATCCGCACGTCACTTAGAAAAACTCCAGGATGGTCTGGACTTTAGACTTTGGGACTTATAAAGATCATGTTCAACCTTCCAAATAAATGTTAATGTCTTTTAGTGAAACATGTACATATCTGCTATATAAGGTTACTTTATATGTACATTTGCATCTTTTTATTCTGAAATGTACAAACGTGTGGCAGATCAATGCCGTTCTCTGTTCTTCAGGATAATTCATGCTTTGATTATATATACAGTCCCTTACAACCCAAAGGGGCACTCTTGGCATATTAGTGCCATAGACAGGTAGGTTTGAACAATAATATGAAAAAAGTGATCAATTAAATAGATCATTGTTCATCATAAGCTAATGCTGGCCAAACATTTAATAATAAATAATTGATCAAAGATTTGATCATTGCTTAAACAAAATCAGTCAACGTAACAGTGAAAAGATCAATTTGGTCGAACTTGACTGTATATTTCTACCAGGGCCGTTAATTTTTTTTTGATGATAGAAATAATTGATTGATGTGATCATTTAGTGAACCTCATTACTGAAATTCTTTAATAAAAATGATAGTTGCATTAAAAGATCATGTCATTAAGTGCATGGCGAACATTTCTACATAGTACAAACTCTAAATTTTCTTTAGTGCTGCCTAACTGTACTTCATTTAAAGCTTCCTGCTATTTAAAAGTTGTTTTCTGAGCTTCTTGTTTTTCTAATTGAGGATTTTTTAACCCACAGGGTTGACTTTATTAATGGAAAAACGTTAGTTATATTCTGGCAAGTTAGTTATATTCTGAAGATGCAAGATTTGTCCATATCTTTGTAATAAATACCCAGCATCTGTAGAGGATGCAAGTTTTAATCCCAGGTCTAAATGCTTTTTTGTTATGATATCGAATAGCTGAGCTATAGAAATTATCCAGTGTCCTGTAAATGTATCATCAGGTTGGTGGATATATGCAAAAAATGCAGTAGGTTTGTTTTCCTTTTTTGCATTTGGTATCTCTTATTGCTTTACTCTCGAATTACCTGATTATTATGTTGCAGATAATAGAGCAGACAACTGGTGAAGGTTTACCCCAGGGTGGACAAATTATACAGAATTCAGTAGCCAGTCTGTCCAATTCAGTAGTCAACAGAGCTTTTTAGGAGAGAATTCCATTGACAACAGCTAGAGAAACCCTCAAAAGTGAGGTGCCATCTGTAATTTTTAAAGAGCATTGGCTTCCTGGCTCCTTGGATTTGTCCAGAGCTGGTTTTCCCCCAGCTTTGTGAAGTTGTGTTTGCTAAAAATAAGTGTACTGGTCTTCCCAATCTCCCTCTGTTGTCTCACTGCTATGCTGATCCCTCAGCTTCACTGGTGAGCTACTGACCCAGAACTAGTGTGCAGGATAAATGCACATTCACTGCAAATTAATTGGGTGTGTAGTTGCTCTAGATCTTTCACATACTAAATACTGAAGGTAAAGAATCAACATGGCAGCCTGGTTGTGAATTGAAAATGACAGCAGAAGTATTTCTCTTATGACAGTCTTCCTTGAAATCACTGTCTAGTTGCAGCCTGAAACTTTCTTATAATAATATATGTGTATCAAGTCATTGTAATCACTGATCAGTTAAATGATTTACATGTGACATACAAGTTAATGTTAAATAATTAAATTAGAGAACCTTGTGATAGTATTTTTGTGTCTAAGTAGCCTCATTGACTAAGTTGCATGTTAATGTGCACGTTGCTCAGCCAAGCTCAAATATAATGCAACATTTCCAAGTGTGCCAGCCAGTATTTTAGTTTTTATACATTACGTTTGTGATTAACGTTTGAGTTACCCCATTAACTTACAAATATGGGTCAGCAACAGAAATGACAAGATAATCTACCAATTTCTGCATTCTATAACTTCAGCTATTTAGTGACTTCCCGACAACAGTTTTATTTTGCTGGCAAAAAGAAACGGTTATTGGCTTTGACTAGTGACGCCAAAAAGCTTAGTCACCTAAGACATTTTTAAATGGAGTCTTCTTTTTATGTGGGCTGTAAAGAAATATACGAAGTTCTTCATTGACCTATGTAATCTCCTTATTCTTCATATACAAGAAGATAAACGGTGATTTACTAAATAGTGCAAGTTTTATAGCAGCCTTGTGAATATGTTCAACAATCAAACAGGCCAACAAGGAAATGTACATTTTGTATATTCCTCTAAACTATAATAACAAATATACTGGGCTGGTGGTTTATCTAGGCACCACATCCACCCACCAAGCTATAATATTCAATAGACAATTCTTACATGTATACAGGACTTCTTAGGTGCCAAGTTAACATTTAAATATCATAGACTATGAAATACCAAAAATAATTTTTATCTTAAAGTCAAGGAAAAGAAGCAAGGTCTCTGCAACTATATGTATTACATATTCCAACATATCACATGTAAATCTCCATATATAACCCCAAACACCCACTGGTCAGCAAGCTAAGATATCTTTAGAATCATACATAAAAGTGATAACTTAATTAAGACTATTTCCTGAAGTGGGATGGGGATAACTCTCAACTGGTTTCCCAGATGATAGATCTGCTTCATCAGAAGATATATTTACAATATTATACCAAAATAGGCATTAATAACATATATTGATTATTTGCAGACTCACAATCATATACATAACACATTTTATATGTCACAAAACATTCAACCAGCCAGACAATGAACCAGGGACTCACTAACAACCAGGGGGAGACCGCAGGGGACACAAAAAACTGCAAAGAGAACGGAGCCTCTGATCTGGCAGGAAAATTATAACCTTTAGTAAATTGTCCCAAAATGTTATTCTTTATGTCAAGTTAATTTGACAGGGCTGTACTGAACAATTGATTTTGGATACTGCTCAGTGATGCGCTGTTTCATAAGAAAATGTTTTTAACTCTTCTGCATCCTGACTGATGGGAATGATAAGGTAACCATCAGCAATAACAGAATCAGATGACAATTTGCCATTGCTTAGGGTACCAAGGATTACTAAGGATATTTTTGGGAGACCAGGATGACCCCTTTACATAGTCACTGCACATTGCTTAAATGTCTATAGCATGTTGGCCTAATCTTTTACTGATGGATTAGGTACTACTTAATTGTCTGTAGGTGCTAATTGATCATAATAGATATTTCCTGTCCAAGCTTCCTTGGGGGGAGAGTAGATCGACCAGTCTCGGTTTTTCTAGGCTGATTGTTTTCTCAGAGCGAGCCCTATGACAGGGAGTTCTGCTAAGTGCTCTTCCCTCTCCTCTCCATAGACTAGTGTATGCACATTTGCCCAATGTGAATGTTTGTGTATACCTTACAATCCTTCATTAGAAAGACCATATGGCTGCCAGAACTTTTACAAGTCAGCAGTTGAATCATTAATATAAATTTTAATTATTATGGATGACTATTCGAATATGAATGCAGGAAGCTGCTGTGCTTTAAATTCCAATAGCAAAAATATATGGTGAAAAGTGCACAGCGCTACCAATAAGGAAAAACTAACAGTGTAACATCACTAATCCTTCTCAATGTGCATAATAAATAAAATAAAAGTGCTTTCTACTAAAGTGCCTCAGTATCAGCAATTTCTGCTAAGGTGCATCCAAAAATATTATAAATAAACCATTGGGTGATCCCTAAAAAAATGGTTAGGTCTCAGCAAGTTAAAATACAATAAATATATATCTTAACAAATGTAATAGGTGATAATGTTATATAGAACAAGTATAAAAAAAATGACCAATCTTAAAATTCCATATAAATAAGTGTTCAAATACTTCAACAAAAAGTGATAAAAAAAAGTCCAACCACTGCTCCACACAACAATGGTGTTTAAAAAAACCTGAAAACTTAGATCCCAGGTGATCCTCAATATAGGACTTCAACGTTTTCAAGTGATGAAATAAGAAGTGTGACTCTCCCCATGCACAATATAAAGCTTTCATATCCGCACTCACCAGAACAAGGAGACTGCCACATTCACATGTGATATAGTATTGCACTAAAGCATAGCAATCTTTCACGCTCTGATTTCCATACTCCTCTCCACTCCGTAATCAGTTAGTTTGGTCAACCTCCGCTCACATCGCCATATTAGAGAAATAAAAAAGACAGCTCATTGTGCAGTAAAAACGTAACAAAGTTTATTTAAAACAAATAAGTCCTACTCACACGAGTTATGTTTAAATTTGCCAGCAATCAATAAGGTAAACGAGCCTCACATGGAGTGCACTCTCTACACAAACTTTCGGATAAGAATAGCCTCAGCAAGGTCCGCCTTTGACGCGTTTCGTCATCCAGGACGTTATCGAAGGACGGCAGACCACCCAAGTTACCATATACAGTTGAATCATTAATGTCTAGCATCTAACATACATGAACATACATGTGTATGTAAATGTTGGGGCAAAATATTATTTGGTGATTGAATCCTATTCCAGCATCCAACTGCCATCTCATGCCAATGGGTTCCTTATAAATTACGCTAGATCTATGTTCAAGGGTTTGAATCTTCTGCCCAATTTTTGTTTGTTTGATTTGGCTGTGTTTTTGAAGAGAACGTAGAATTGCAAAGCTTGAATAACCACTGATATCTTAGTAAATCACCCCCTCATTGCATTTTTTTTTGGATAGAGTGTAAAAGAATCAGAACCCCTGCCAGGTTTTATTTGTGTCAGTGTCCCTGCTTGGTAGAATTACACTCTTTATTTTTCCTGGAAACCATATTACCAAGACAGAAAGTGACGGAAAGTTCAAAAATTGGTACCGACACAGAAAGTGAAGGTAAATCTTCCAACAGAGACACCTGTCGAGGTGACAACTCTTTTAAGGAGACGAATCCCCCTCACTTTGTAAAGATTTCCTCACACCTTCTTTTGTGTCTATGGGACAGGAAGTGAAGGAAAACATCCCCAACAGTAAACAGGAAAAAATAAACTGACAGGAATTTTAACCCTTCCCTACACTTTTTAGCTGCACATACATTTTAAATAATACACATGGTTACCTAATATGTCTTATTTAATAAGGTCTCAGCAAGAGCAATCTGCAAAGTACAGTAACCAATAGCAACCAATCCTGTTTATTTGTAAAGTTGTTTGGAGCAGAAATTTAAATTTGATACTTATTGTCCCTTGTGGACTATTGAACATTGAGCTTTGTCTTTAAAAAAAGCCCTTTTTGTTAATAAAAAAGATGATATGGAGATCATAATAGCAAAGTATCTTAAATTTTATTAAATCTGTTAAACAGACCAGAATCTTTGCTGCTGAAATGCTCTGGCAGCTGCAAGAGCAATGCATTAGACGGCTTAACTGGCAGTGGACAGGTTAAATTGTCCTAATAACCAGGCAGTATTTAGTAAAATCAAAAGTGCTTTGGTGCTGACAGCTTTATATCCCTACTGGGTAATATTCGCTTACTTGAATTGGCAAGGTCTTTCTGCTAGTAATTTACTCCATAAGAATTCAGCATAAAGGCAGATGATTGATGACTGCAAATGCCTATTTATGAAATTGTTGATTAGAACTTGTAAATCCACAGGGAGTAATTGTAGTTTTTTTCCCTTTGCCGAGACTGTATTGTAAATAAAAAGCTTTCACAGATCTTGTGATTTTTGTTGTGTGAGCTATAGATCTGGCTTCTGTTGTCTAAGAATACTTTGCTGTTTCCTTATTCTACTCTATCCGGGCTTCACAAAAATGTAAAACCTGTGAAATATTTGCTGGCTGTGAAAATATTTGTTTGAGATATTCACAGCACGACATTGTTGCCATACAAATAATGGGCCGTTTTCATTAGAAATGGCAAAAAAAAAGAATTGCGCAAATGAAAGTGAGATGAGCTCCAGGGGGATGTACGGGAAGTTTCTGTAAGTAAACTTTAAATTGACAGTGCCACTCAGAATCGTCAGCAGACTGACAGCTCTCCATAAACTACTGTAGAACAATACAAAGCAATATGGGGTCATTTATTTAAACCCACATTTTTCACCCTGTGAACCTGCATTGACTTTAAACACACAATTATGTGCAAAGGAGTAGAAAAAAAGGATTTCCTTCGTACACGATTGGATGATAGTAAATACTGCTTCACTTAGCTTTCTAAATTAACCCCATACAGTAGTCTATCAAAAGATCACATGGGTTTAAGTAGATGTAAACCCTAACTTAATGATATTTAGTTTGCTAAAGCATAGTATATCATAAATATTTGCTATTTTGTGTATAAAAATGCGTTCACATTTTTTCAGCCTTGTTACATCTCAGTGCTGCTGATCTTCTAAAGCTTATTTGCAGGCACTTCCTGTCTACATGCACTCCAGCTATGGCTGCATGCATTTCTCGGGGTGGGTTTCTGACTGATGACAACAGTGGCAATATGCAGCCTGCATGTTGTGAGCTGGAATGGCTACTTGTAGCCTTCATCAGAAGTCCGTGTGACAGAGTGACAATGTAGCAGCACAACTGGGAGACAGGGAAAGCACATTGTCGCCCTATAACAGGAAGTGTCTGAACAAGGACCTTCATGGCAGGATCATCAGGTATTGTTTTAATAAAAGCTTACATTTTAATAAATATTAACAATTACTTTTGAAATTACATTATACGAGATTATAGTGAATTGGTGTATATATATATATATATACATACAGTGGTACCTCAGTTCATGAACGCTTCTGTTCGCGAACAATTCGGTTCGCGAACAGGGAGTTCAGGAAAATTTTGCTTCCATACGCAAACTCCGCTTCGGGTGACGAACACAACCGCAGCCATTTTCCCTGCTCTGACACATGGTCATGGCTTCCTCTAGTCGAGATCGCGGTCTGATCACAGTTTGATTCGGTTCACGACCAAATCGGTTCGCGACCAGAATCGCGGAATGAATTTAGTTCGTGAACCGAGGTACCACTGTATATATATCGATTTATTTATTTATTAATGTTCATATGAAAGCTACCACATATATCAAATTGTGGTTGGATTTATAAGCACAATCCAACTGCGGAAGGCAGGATCTTTCTGGCAAAGATCATTTTATGTCTGTAGGCCCCTAAGAAAGTCCATAAAAAATCTGATGTCTCCCCTCTGTATTTAAACATAAGCATTATATGATATTCTGTTTATCCCCTTGGTTGATTGTGGGTTCATATAATGCAGATCTGCCACACTGGATAAAAGGTTTTAGCATTCATTTTGGATAGGTTTTAAAAAACACTTAAACTTATCCTGTTTCGCATTGTTCCAAGAAACTCTCGCTACACACAAGTATTGCTGCAATTTGCTTTTTTGAAAGTTAAAGAGTATGTCAAGGCAAAATAAAAAAAACCCAACATATTTTGTACATATCTGCAATACATGCACGCCCCATCGCTTGAAACACGCTGAAAGTTCAGCTGTTAATATGACAGAAATGTAGTGTGCTCATACCTTGCTCTTTGACATGACAACAAGGTGTATTTTCAAAGCAATTCCAAACCATGTGCTGTCAGCCCTCACAACTTAATTTCTGAAGCAATTAAAAGAAGTTCAGATTTTTTCCACTCTTCTAAAGAAGTGTTTCTGTAGCTGCCCCTACCATTAACATCTATGACATCCCTCTGAAAAGTAACTCCTAATCTTATATCTTCCACAAGTGTATGGTTGTTAGTGTCAATCAATAAACTTTATATACTGGATGTAGTTTCTTCAGAAGTTATGTAAAGGTTATGCTATGTTTCAAGCTGAGATGTGAATAGCTGTTAGTTCTAACTTAGAATACAATCATAAAGCAATTATGGATTAGCACGGTATATACTGCCCATATGTGTATACATTATGTTGTTGTTCCTTTTGCATTATTTAATGTTGTCTTTTCATTTTTTGCTAATGATTGAAGCAGAGTGTTATATAGAAGAATGTTAACACATACTGTTGTGAGTTAGCAGTTTTATATAAAGCAGTTAAATATGCTATTGTTGTTTATCTATTTATGGCTTCACTGTCTTCGAATGTGTCCATGGACAGGACTACTCAGGGCTGTACATTTTGAAGCTGATCTTTGCTGACTTTTTCTTTCTCCCGACTCTCCATGCCAAGATCATCAAAAACAAGGAAGCCCTAGTAAAATATGTACTAGATAAGGGGGAGATTTACTAAATGGGTGCATTTTACTCTTGGCCTTGTGAACTATGACACGTCAAACACAGACTCAAGGAGTAATTTTAAAAACTTCCCCCTCAAACATGTTTAGTAAATCAGCCCCAATTTCTTTTAAAATACATGTATGGGTGACGCTTCATAATTTTAAACCATGCAATGATTGATTGTTTCAGTACCGTGTAACATATTTGATAATGTCCTACCTGCTGTGAATTGCAAGGATAATAAATAAGGATCTGCTTGGTTTAATAACCACATAAGTGCGATAGGCTGCTGAATCCTATTTTAGTTTTTTACATTGAAAGATCCATCGGTATAGCCCAACAAAATTTATACTTACGCAGACTGCAATTAACGAAAACTGACTGTGGGCCCATTCACACCAACTCGGTCAACTGCGGTGTGTTTAACATGCATTGCGTTAGAGCAGACTATTCATGTAAATGGGATGCCCAACACACCGCAATGGACCAAATATCATTCATGCGGCATTTTCTGCAGTGCACGGCAGTGCAACACACGCTGGTGCATTGGCAAGGTGCATTGGGGTGCCATTCAGAATTTATGGCTCCGCATTGCAACAAGGCATGTAACAAAATTGATTGGTTCAGACTGGGAGGGATGGACACAGACTGATATAGACCGATAGACACAGACTGTTATAGATGTATAGTATTTGGGCATTGATGGAAACAGACAGAAAATACTGACATGTGGGGTGTCTATTTATCAGTGTTTTCACCCAAGATTTACAAAACGTTCATCTAAAAATCACACGCTTTTTTGAACTGAATTGAAAAATGTATGAACCTTAGGTGAAAGTTGTATGAATCATAGGTGAAAAGATTTATATATTGACCCCTATAAACTAAGATTGAGGGATAAGATTGAGGAATACAATTGAAAAATGTATGAACCTTAGGTGAAAGTTGTATGAATCATAGGTGAAAACATTTATTTATTGACCCCTATAAACTAAGATTGAGGGATAGAGAGTGAGAAACATTACCAGATCTTGATTCAATACCAAGGGATCTATCTAATAATGTTTTCAAACAAGAGTCACACACATTTTACCCATGATTCACACATTTTCTAATTGATTCTAATTATAAAAAATGTGTGAATCTGGGGGAAGTTGTGTAAATCTTGCATGAAAACATTTATAAACAGACCCTTAAGTGGTAAAAACTGTCATCAGTACAAAAATGTACGACCACTGTAGACATCTCAGCCCAAATTATAAGTGAAAAGGAAGTAGGGTTTTGATGTGAAGGGTTGGGTGTGTATGGATTTTTTTACTTTGTTAAAGTGTCAGTCCACTCAGAAGTGACATTTCAGGTAAATGAGGAGTCTGGTGGGTTTAGCCTCCCTATATATCTTGTATTTTTCAGAAGCTGCAGCAGTGAGCTATCTCTATCATAGCTTCTGCTCTGTTTTTGCCCATCTTGTGGATTTGGCTGTTTACACAAATGGTTTGATATGCACATTCTTTCTGTTGAAGTCTCAGTAAAATTATTAAATAATCGAACGTAGAGTGTGGGACTTCCTGATACTGACCATGGCGGGTCTGCAGTGTAAGGACGCCAGAACCCTTGAGATATATAAGAGGATGTTAGGTGGTCTAACTCTCCACCATATACTAAAACTTAAAAATAAGTGAGGATTTTTTTTTTTTAAAGGGACTGAAGTGGTTTTCTGCTGTTTTATTTTTTATATATAAAAAAGTACAAACCTGTGGGATCTTTCCATCGAGTAAGCTGTTGGCGGGATTTCAAAGTGGCCAATAACTCCCAAAACTAGGGATGCTGTATTATGCAGCTGGTGACTAACCCTTTCACAGTTGTTCTGTGACCCTTCTTATTGGCCTGTGAAGCTACCTGTGACACTCAGAGGCCAATAGAAATAATGTTTGCATCTCTGCTTCAGGTTTTTCTGGTTATAATGAGCTTGACCCCTATGCCAGGCTCTGGGTCCTGCTTTGAGGCTATTCCCTCATGATTCACCATCTTCATATACTTTTAGAATGTCCTAATTGGCCATTGAGCTACTGCTAACTGGAGGGATATACCAGGAACATGCAACAGAGGGTTTTCTGACTATTGAAGGTATTAGCTGGCACCTTGCACCTACTAGGAACCCTAATTGCCCCACTTGCCTCCCCATGTTGTTTGCAAGCCTTGGTACAGATCACACATGAGCAGGCAAGAGCAGGAGCCAAGGCCTACACCAGGAGGTGCTCCCAATTTCCAGTGAGCCATGTGGACCCTAACAGAGAAAATGTTTTTCTGTGGGCTTGTAATTAGACAGTTTTAATATTAGGATCTTTGGAGAAAAGATACTGTGCATGGCTGCCAGCTTAGTGCAGGAGTATTGCCTGGCCCAGAAAAGACCACGGCTCCTAGTCCAAGTCACCTTCTGATTTAAGGTTTATACGGTAGGTTATTATTTGTAGACTTTGTTCTTTGATTAATTATGGTTTTTCACTGACTTGCATTGAAAAAAGAGAGCAGTAAAGCACAATAGTAAAAAAAAGTTATACTCACCCACTTCTCCGGCCATTGAAGCTTGTCTTTTACTACGCTGCAGCATTGGAATGTTTCTCAGTGTCCTCATGTCTATACACTACGTATGGAATGTGATGATTTACGGGACCTTAGACCGCTGCAGAGGAGGGAGAGACAGGCTGATAGAACTGGTCTAATAACTAGCTGACTCCATGGTTCAGCTGAGAATAACTTTTTTTTTTGCACCTAGCACCCAAAACCAAGCAGTTAACTCTTGCAGTGAGGAGGTAGCTCCACTGCAGGCGTTAAATAAAAGTTAAATGAAAGTTCTTCTTTAATTAACAGAGACTGTTCACTTAAGCAATAAGTTGAAGCTGCGTTTACTTCAGTCAACCAATCATGCACTAGGAAAAAAAAAAGGATTATTTCTTTGTTTTGACATTTCTATCATACATAATAGTGAACACTATTTACTAGTTTTCACAAAACGACACCTACTTCAGTAAATCAAGCTCAGGGTCTCAAGAGCGAATCGACCAGTTAGCCACCGGTCTAAGAACTAAGTAGGTAATCTACTGGTCTCAGTAGGTGATGCCCAAAAAAGAGTCTAGATTCTTTGTAAGAAAAACAAATGTAATTTTCAATGGTATCTGCAAAAATAAAAAATGGGTGCTGATTGTATAGTCTACATACATTCAGTCCCCTTCCTTTATAGACAAAACATAAATAATACAAAAATAAAATAAAGTTAAATGCTTAGTAGGTGGGCTGCCCTCAGAGCTATTAAAAATAGAAGCCTTTCATGTTATAGGAAAAGATGCTTGCGTCCTTTTTCAGCCTTTTTTTAACTTGTAAGGCCGGCCTGTTATTAACAACATATCTGCTCACCAAAGAAATGCATATTACCAAATATGATGTGTGCGTTAAGTGAAATCACTGGAACACTACCATGCTGTATGCAGTATGCAGAGATATAACTTGGAGTTTAACCCATAGTCTTCCAATTTAGTACAATTCTGCAGTGTTTTGTCAGGGAACCTTTCTGTGTATGTGCTAGATAGAACACCTTTACTTTATGTAGTGAAAGACTTACTAGGATTTCCAAGAACACACTTACGGGGAAATGTACAATTCAGCCCAAGCCATATAAAAAATGTTTGCATATGCTACAAAACACCTGCCACCATTAAATGTGAACTCCAGGCAGATATAAAATACACAAATGAATGCAGCTCTGTACTCATTAACACATCCTTAAACATCTTTTTTTTTTTAAGTGAACAGTGTGAGTAACTGGCTTGACATCAGCCACTTGCAGGCACTGTTCAAAAGAGCTCATAGAGGGAGAAGCAGCAAAATAAGTCACTTGGTTGTGCTGCAGTGCAACACAAGTAAAGCAAAATAAGTGACCCTTACATTTCTGATGCTTCATATAGGATGATGCTATGGGATTTTTTTCTTGCATGCAGGGCAGCACCTTCAGTTATTTATCCCTCCAAAAGTGCATGCAACCACGGAAAGTGAAATATAGGAGGATTTACTAAAGAGGGTGAGAATGTGCACTTAGCAAAGCAAAGTTGTTCTCACTTCAGTCATCCAATCTTGAGCAAGGCAAAATCCATATTTTTAAAAATTCCCCAGCATACTATTGGATATTCAAAGTGAACACAGCTTTACCTTGTTAAGTGATTTTTTTCTATTCTTTTAGTACATTAACTAGACTTTGCCCTAAAGAGCAACATGGGCCTGATTTACTTAAACCTGCAAGCATAAATTATTATACACACTTACATTGGTCTCGCTTGCCCATTCTAAATATATCACACATGGTCAGCCCATAGGGATCCTGTTAAGCACTGTAGTAGCCGAGCTACTACAGTGCTGGCTGTGATCTTCTGTGTCCTGTATGGCATTGTGCTAAGCATCCTCCTCTCTACCTTGAAAACACAGGGGGTCGCTCACTTGGCACAGTGACCATTCAGAGAATGCCTAATATTTTTATCAATGAATACAAGGTGTTCTATGATTGGATGAGTGGTGGTGATATCATGGCCTGCCACTCGTTCAATTGTAGAACACCGTTGATAAAAATACTAGATGTGTTCTGAATGGCTACTGTTCCGAGTGACAGACCCCCTGTGTTTTTAGAGCAAAGGGGAAGCTGTTCAGCACGTGTCATACAGGACCCTGAATATCACCATCAGGGCTTTATTAGCTCCAACTTCTACAGTGCTTTATAGGATTACCATGGGCCGATCAGGTATAACATATGCATATTTACAATGGCCAAGCTGGACCAATGTTATGATGTATAATCATTTATACCTGGAGTTCAGCTTAAGGTGTGGATTGCATTAATATAAGAAGTGCAGTGAAGTTGAGTGATTCTAAGCCAGATAAGGCCAAGTCTAAAGTGACTCAAGTCTGAAGTGACATTAAATTAGCTGCATGGGGACTAGAGAAAAAAAGTTGTATTTCCACATGTTGGGGTGTCTGAAGTGCACACAGCTTCACTACAGCTGACTTTACACTTTAGTAAATCTAGCCTAGGTTCACTTCCCCTTACTTCAGGGCCCTTCAGATGTTAGTAAATCAGGCCCCATATCTCTGCTGATATTCAGATACTGGCTGTAGTCTTGTCACTTATGAGCAAGTTAAAGAGTCTTTCCTCCTAAACTAGGTGGTCTGTCTCTGTGTAACATCTAGCAGCCAATTCAGCACAACCACTTCCTTTCTGTATTGAAGGCATTCTCGTGTATCTGCTTCTTCTCAAGTTTTTTCAAAGTATCAAAACACATTAGTTGATCATGTATTGACTGACTTGCTTTTCTGCAATAAAATGAGTTCACTGGCAAACATATATACTGCTTTGTACATTTGTTTCTGGGGATGAGTATATTTTGTTGTAACTGATCTAAGCATATTTCCAGCCACTTCCTGTCCATGTGTATACACTCTATTAATGGCTTCATGGCATTTGTCAGGGAAGTTTTTTTTTTATGGTGGCAACTGTGGATACACCTGTGTAATGTGTGTATAAAAGGTCATTTGTAGTCTCTATTGGAAGGGCATGGGACAGGGTGACAATGTAGAAGTACACTTAGGGGCCGGGACAGAGCGTTATCCCCTTCCAACAGGAAGTTCCCTAACAAAAACCTTCATAGCAGGATCATCAGGTATTATTTTAATGAAAGCCACAGATTGGTCACAGCTAGGGTTGCCACCTGTTCAGGATTCACCCGGACAGTCTGGGTTTTGAATGCTGTGTTCAGGTTTCGTGGCAGCAGAAACTCGGACACATGATTGATGTCAGGCAGACAGGGGCAACTAAAATAATATAGGGGCTAGTGACCCCTCACTGAAAATAGTCTCAACTGTGATATTTACATAAGAATGGGTGGCTCTATTTACATATGAATAAGCCGCGACTCATTCGCGTCGCTAGAGTGTTCGGGTTTCTTTAATACCATTATGATCATTTAATGACAAACTTCTTAAGTGAGATAGGTGGGCTGTGTTCCATAAAAATGGGAGAGAGGTCAGCTTTGTTCAACTTTCTTCCTCTTTTATATTTTATTTTCTTTCTTATGGCTAGGAAAGAAAATACTACTCATCCAATTTTTCATCCAGCATTGTAACAGAGCAATACCCGAAGCCTGTAACATTTTACAGCTTTCCACTGAATGAATTATGTAATTATTTAGTGAGAATAAACTTCTAGGAAGAAAACAGTTCTTTTAAAATATGCAAGCAAACACAGTCCATATGTGCTACTGACGCAAGCAACACAATTGCTGCGTGCAGGTACTAGTTCATGCTCTTTTTCTGCAGTTAGCTGACATCCTTTAAGTGGGAATCTACAGTGACTCTTAAAGATGTCTTTAAATGATGGCAAATGCCATAGTTCAAAGCCCAGCCGCAGGAAAACTTTTTGTTAGGTAAAGTGAAAAGGGTCAGAAACCCTGCTGGGATCTTATTGCTGCCTATGTCTCTCTTGGGAAATTTCCCCTTCCTTCCTCTCCTTCTGTTACAAGGACAGGGACTAAGGGGAAAGTTTTCTTAAAGTGTATTTCCACTTCTGCAGTCAAGTTTGAGAAAAAAACCCATCTATATTTTTATTATGTCTCCCCATTTACACAGCATACCGAAAAATATAATAAACCTGTTTATTTGTTTCTTTGGAGTAGACCTTAAGAAGACTGCAAGCTACCCTGAACACTTTCAAAGTGCAAGTGGGGGGACGGAGTGCAGACAAACTGCATTTCGTCTCATTAACATACAATGCAGAAAACAAGCCTTGAGATCTTTAACACTTTGTTAAGACAGGCAGTGTTCAAATCTAGTTTACCACTGATAATAAGAATCACTATCACAGTGCAGTCAAGTCAATTATTGTAAACAATAATTTCCAAGCCCCTGGAGTTTTTATAAACGAACATGTAAAAGTTAATTTTTTATTAAGTTATGCAATGTGAATGGGAGAATGTAACATAATAAATATGTGTTATCTGCAAAACAAGAAATACACTTTAAGTTTACAATACATGTTATAATCTGATTATACAATCTCCCTTACAATGGCCATACATAACACACAACCATACACAACCTGTTTGCAAAATCTCATTTAGATATACCAACAATTATGTAATGCATGGGCCTGCATGGCTACAAAATGAATGGCACCCCAGCCAAAAATAGCCAAAACCCCAGCCAAAAATAGCAAAATAAAATAGGCAATTAAAAGATAAAATAACAAACCCTGCTTTTGCTGCAGTGTTCATCTTCAATCCAGAGATTTGCACTGATTTCAAAAAACATTACCCTAATATGGCCATATAAGGTCATTGATGTCACTAGCATCTCGCCCCTTTTGTTTCCGTGCAGCTGCGGGATGAGGAATGCCCTGGCTGCAGCTGGTTAGGCTGGCCCAGATGGCTTCCTCCCAGGTTCAGATGGAAAACATTTGTTTCCTAAGGGTCCTTGCGGAGATCTGCGTTAATCAGGTGCCGAGATGCGCAGGTCTCTGCATACTGTGTGAACTAGGGATACACTCAGGTGTGGACTGAACCCAAGCTTATCCCTAGTTCACACAATATGCAGAGACCTGCACATCTCGGCAGCTGATCAACGCAGGTCTCTGCAAGGGCACATAGGAAGAAATTGTTTTCGATGCGCCCCATTCACACCACAATGAAGTGGAGAAGTACGGAGGGGAAAAGTGCGGAAATCTGCAGTATAGCTGCATAATTCTGCACTGCACTGGAGCTTACCTGAAGCCTATGTCCGTCCTTTTCTATTGACCACAGCTTTAAAGAAATCACAGATTTAAAGTGACATTAAACCCTCAGATTTTTTAACATAAACCAATACTGTAATGTGCGCCTTACTGTAATCCATGGTTGTTTCCCTTTTCTTTGCTGCTCTTCCTTTTAAATCCGTATCTTTTCTCATGCTTTGGGAGAACTTCCCTTTGCAGCTGAGTGCCTCTTCCTGTAGTGTTGGCTCAGGTTGCAAACCTGCACACAGACACCATGTATCCATTTCAGAGACAAGGCAGTCTGCTGCAAAACAGAAGTTCTGCCCAGCATGAGAAGAGATACGGATTTAAAAAGAAGAGCAGCAAAGAGAAGGGAAACAACCATGGATTACAGTAAGGCACACATTACAGTATTGGTTTATGTTAAAAAATATGAGGGTTTAAAGTCACTTTAAGACTGCGAATAACAATATCAATGGGCCAGGGGTGTGTACTAAATTTTCTATAAACCTATACCTTCACCTCTTTAAATCCATGAAGCAATAGTTGTTACATTGGAAAAGAACATGGTATAAGTTGGAACTCTCTTCCACTCTGACACTACAGAGTATTTTATTAGATATGGAAAAAAATGATGTTATAAAGTAGTATATAACAGCCTCATATAAATGAGGGCGTTGGACCAGTAAAAATTGAAGTTTTGCAATGAGTAGGAATATTACTCGCTGGGAGGTTCAGCTGCTTATTATCTGATAAAAAAGTGTCAGAGGGTATCAGTTTTATAGTTATTATAGGCTATGACCTTTTGCTCACCACCTTTATTTCATTGATATCAGCACTTCTGCAAGAAAAAAAAAAAACATATTTAAAGCTAAACCAGGCAAACTGTTAGATACACAGATAACATTCAGATAAAGTAGCTTTTTTACCTGCCAATTTATTTGCGTTTCTGTCACTACAGTCCTGTGAGTTACACAGCCCTGCCACACACAACAGTCCTGCCAGGTAGGGTCGGAGAACTGAATCCTAATTTAGCAACACAGGGCTTGTTTTTTCTTGTGCTGCTTCTTTCTCTTCCAGTCTGGGCTGTGCTGTACAGGGATTGCAGGTCAAATTCAGGTACATTTACTGCTTGAATATAAAGCTAAACTTCGAGATAAACAAATATTGTCTAATACAAGAGCCATGCGTATTCGTACTTGAATGTTAGTGTACTTTGTGTATTTCCTCCAGAACTGTGCAGTAGGCCAGTGTGAAACACTGCTTTTAAGCAGGAGTTTCTTGTCTCCGCCCTCTTTCTGTAGTTTTCGGCAGGCAGCTTGTAATAGGTGGAGCCTGCTGGGTCCCTCCCACAGCTCTGCTCTCTGCACAGGCTATATACAGCACAGTGATGATGTCACTGCTACTTTTACAATGTAGTAATCGAGTTTACAAATGCAGTTGGTGAATTTATATGCAGTATATTTCAATGAACGTTTTTGGGCCCGGAGTGCAGCTTTAAAAGAATAGTAAGAATGTATTAAAGTGTACAGTGCTGCATTAATTTGTGTTTTTATATCTGCTCAGAGTTCAACCTTAACACCATTTTTACCCGTTTTCAGACACACATCAGAATGTATTTCTGTGTCATTTAGAGGACAGCGCCATCTTTTCATTTAGTCATTTATGTATAACATTATAGTTGTGTCACGGCTGCACTTTTCATATTATGGTGGAGGTTAAGCAGCATAGCGTTTCATTTGCACTTAGCTTGCTTGTGGAATTGTGTGTATGTTATTTTCTGCAGACAGTCCCTTTATTTAGAAGGTACCGATTACCCCTCTAGAGAATAAATAATAACCGGCTTCTAATGAAAAGGTTTGTAGTTGATAGCACCGAGGTGCAGGGGTGTGTGTCTGCCACGGCTCGGCCGTGTTGTTATGGATTGCATTAACCCTTCTGTGCTTAGATTATTCTGTGCAGTCACCATCGGAACCCAACTCCTAGGAGCAATAAGAACTTTACAAGATCTGCTTTGAATTTGGCATCCTCGCATAGATACACCTGAATGGGTAGAAATGAATAGACTGCAGCTGAGATCAGCGCTAGTATTTATTAGATTTTAGAAACTGTTTATTTTGAATTACCTTAGATACTGGCTAACATCTGCTGGACAATAAGACTTTAAAGTGTGGTTCCTCATTTGTAGTAATATTTGAGAAAACCCCACTATATGTTTGTTATGTGTTCCTATTCACACAGCATATTTAAACTAATTTTCAAAAATATATATTTTTTTCTCTCTCTTTCCTTTTCTCTGTTTCTTTGGTGAAGTCCTTTCTGCAGATTCCAGGCTACTCTGAGCAGTTTGAAAATGAAAGTAGAGGGACAAACTGAGAGACAGACTGAGCTTCTTCTCATTAATATACAATACTTCTAGATCTGTAATGAAGAACTGCGGGGAGTTAAGAACTTAACCCTTGCAAAGGAGCTACCCATGAACTGCAAGGATTAGGTGCTCGTTTTTGTCTAGGGTATTGAATAAAAAAGTTACAAATATCCAAGCCTTGGTTATGCAGCAGTGACAGCTCAGCTCTCTCCCCCTCCGCTCGAGTTGCTGAAAGTCCCTTGGCGTCCTCATGTCTAATACAAGTCAGTGGACTTGTATTACACGTGATGACATCAGCGGGCCTTAGACCGCTGAAGGCCAGGGTGAAGAGACTGCAGGGACAGGTCTTGCAGTCAGGCAGGACCGAGGTTCAGGTATTTTTTTCTATTTTACACCCTAGACCAAAACAAGCACTTTACCCCTGCAGTGGAAATATAACTCCACTGCAAGGATTTTTCTTTAACCCTTTGTGAGGACAGACAATGATCAAATCTAGTTTACAACTGATAATGAGATCTGCCAGCACAGTACAGACTGGGCTTATTAGAGTAAGCATAACTTCCCACAGCCCCCTCATTAAATGATATGGGGGGAAGCTAGGTAGGTATAAAATACCTAAAAAATGTAAGCAGACATTTTTAAATATTTCTGAAGTAATGTCATGTGATTGGGAACATACAACAGATATAAAGTAGGTTTTATCCCAATTTGGCTGCAAAAGTGGAAATACGTGATTTTGCGCAGGTTCTCAAAATGTATGGCATGCTTGTGGTGCCTTTCATTTTAATGGCACCCAAACTCGCCAAAAAGGACGCGTGACAAGCAAGCAAAAAAGAAAAATCACACTTAAAAAACATGCAAAGCTCTTCAAGGAGCATAAGCTTATTTGCCACATTCATTGTGCATAGGGTAACCCATTGAAATAAATAGGCTGCATGACGCACATGTGGACGTTTGTACAATTTATTATGATAGCAGCATATCCCTATTACTGTTTTGACATAAATAAAAGATAAAGGTAAGGAGTTAATGGTGA